>NC_052518.1:9087020-9296554 GCF_014356525.2 Nilaparvata lugens
CCATATTTTAGAAGTATGAGCAAATGCTCAACTTTATTCATATGGCCCAATGTCTTCATTGTTTAAGAACTCCTCTATTTCAAAATTGTTTCTTCCTCTCCAAAGACCATTCTCAAAAAACAGGCCCAAGATTCTTCTCACCACCTTTCTTTCAAAAACTCTCAGTCTCTGCATATCTCCAGCAGTAAACACCCATGTTTCCGATCCGTAACACACCACAGGCTTCACTAATGCTTTGTATAAATGTAATTTTGTAGCTCTTGACAGCATTCGAGATTTGAATAACTTGATACTAGCATAGTATGCTCTGTTTCCCGCCATGATCCTGTTGTTAATCTCTGCTGAGACTTTCCCACTACTTGTCACAAGTGTTCCCAGATAGACGAATTCGTCTACCTATTGAAATGTGTAGGGTCCAATGTTCATGTCTCTAGCATCTACTGCTGGTGACTCTCTCTTGGCCTCATTTATCTCTAATTCCTTTGGTTTACTATTGCTTGCTAGGGATGTGAAGGCTTCTCTCAAGGCTGGTACTGTTCTCGCTATGACCAGATCATCTGCATATCCACAAACTTGTCATAGTCTATTTACTATAGTACTTCTATGCGTGATACCTTCTACTGCTTCATGGAGAGCCGAATTGAACAATAATGTAGACAGCGCATCTCCTTGCCTTACCCCATACTTAACAGGGAAACGCCTCCCAACAGTCTTGCCTAACCTTACTCTGGAGTAGGTCAAACGTGACATTTTTTCCAAAAACGTGACATTTTTTCCAAAAAACGTGACATTTTTTCCAAAAAACGTGACATTTAGGGTAGCTGCCACTAGTCTGATTAATTTTGAAGGTAAGTTATTCTTGTCCAGTGCTTCAAACTGAAATTCTAGTTCAGTAGAAAAGTGGAGGAGCATGGATAATAGTAGCTTGTTCAGATAGTTCAAGCATTGCAACATTACAGTGGTTGGAAATGAAGAGTTTAATTGAAAAACCCACGCTCACAATTACAACGTAAATGCTTGGAAATATGACTAGAAGTCGCAGTTCCAATAATAGAAGATCATTCTAGTGATCTTGAACTAGAAAAGTTTGTAAATGAGAGTTGAATTAGTGAAACACAAAACTACCTACAACATGAATAAAAAATCACTTCACTTATATGGGCTGCTTTATTCAAATTAATAAATTGTTATATTGTTTTTATTAATATGATTCAACTATGACTGAGCCATCTCACGAAGACTATAAATGAGATTAATTTATTGATTTATCTATTTATGGAATAAAAACAACAGAAAACAATAAACAGATCAAATAAAAAATTCAGTTTTTGAAGATTTGTATAAATATTCCAAATAGATCTTACAAAACAACTCACAATTATTTAATAATATATAAATATTACTGCAACTTAGGTCTACGCACAGGTTTTACCTTGTAGGCTACTCCTTAAACATATAGATGGTTATAAAAAAATATACTGCAGTTTTGGGATCATTTTATATATTTAATAGTATTTTTCTTGTATTATTTTTAGATGTTATAATATTACATTATTATAATTGTGTATGTTTTTTGATAAATAAATTTGGATTTGAATTTGAATCTACTACATTACCTTTATCTTTTCAAAAAAGTTAATTACCTATTCTAATCAAACACATTATTTTCTAATCCTAATCATTGTAACAGGCTAGATTTCCAATTACACTATAATAGAACTCAGTTGTGTTACATCTGATTGTAAGTAGTTTATAGTTCAAGTACCGGTTGCATTGAATTTTAAATAAGATTTGACCATCTTAGAACATATTTTTGCCACCAAAAAATTATTTAGCCAATGGTTATTGATATATTACAATAATTGTTCGGGTACTTCAAGAAATGTGTGAATTGAGCACATTTAAAAGAATAACTCAATAACCATTGAAGATATGAACTTGTAACCCTTCTTCAGGTGGATTGTGGAAGTGAATTAACTAGATTGAAGTAGACTTAACTAGTATCAGTTAACTAGATTTAAACTAGTAATAGTAAATAGCTCAATAGATTGTGAACAATTTATTTTTATATGATAGAATAAAATAAAAATTCTGAAATACCCTTTTGAAATTTTTTATTTATTCACCACAACTTGTTTTGACTAGCCATTTGTAAATTGATGTGAGATTTCCACTTGAAAATTGCTATTAATTGTAGAAACATGTTGTGTTGAGTAAATACAACATCTCAAAAGGGTACTTGAGAATGTTTATCCTATTCTATCAATTGTAATAGCCCTACAAGGGAAAGTGCGTATTATTTTTCTCTGTTTGTAATTAATTAGTTGCTCATGTTTACACTACAATAAAATGAATTTATTACAGCTACAATTTTATTTTTGAGTTTACTCTAATCCTATTTGATTGGAAACAGAATTGAATGATTTTATAAACCTTATTGTAACTTAGAACATTCTTGTAATATGCTATTGAACTATAGTGAAGTCCACGTTATAATGACAGTGTTTAATTAGCAATGGTATTGCTATCCTTGTCTATCAGTCAACAAAGCGGATAGCGCTATCTCTTTTTCGCTTTGCTCTGTTGCCAGGTCGTCTTTTAACAATGAAGAATTAATAATTAAATGACAAAATCTTAATTATGAAAATTCATTATAAATTATTGAGAAATATAATTTATTGTTCAATAAAATATTAATTGATTATTTTAAACGAGAATGAACCGTTAATATTACATCAATAAGCCTGTAAACCTGTCCTGCTACCGTTTATAGAATGTATTGAGAAGACAGAGGTTCGGCAACGTTGTTCGCCTATCTTTCTCCACTGTCATTATAACGTGGACCCCACTATATTAATATGCTATTGAACTAGAAAAGCATGATGTTTTTGCTTACACTGCATTATAATGAATTGTTAGCTCATTTCTACTGCCTATAACCTATAGTGGGATTCACTATCAACTTTCAGCATTATTTGTATAGGAGACAATGATGCTACTTATGAGGAATGCTGACAGAGTTCAAAGACAATAATGTTAATATTTGGAACAAAGATATTGAGTTAATGATAAAATAGTGGCACACTATTAAAAATATAGCTGAGAGGAATAAACTAATTGATACACTACACTTCCAGCAACGAACAATGGAGGTTAAAAAAATAGTCCAATTTCTTTGTCTCGGCGATTCTCTAAGCCCATTAACCAAAAAATATCTCTGCTTGAGAAATCTTCATAGATGTAATTAGTGAATGAATAGCTGACTCATTTCGTGAGCGGCTAATGGATATTCGAGATGTGACATGTTCACTGTTCAGAATGTGTGACACCATTTCCTCAGGCAACAAATGACTGATATTAATGTAACTAATGACCTGCCGCCTCTATGAGTCATTACTCTCAAATATTGTCAACGCTACAACAAGCACTACTTATAGTATACAATATGCACTAATTAGATTCAATAGTAGACGCAAAAACACATTTAAACACAATCAAGTTGAACAACTCATGGAGTCTAGTCATAAAAGTTTTTTTCCTAAAAGAAAACGCTGTTTTCAAATTCAAATTTGGTAGTTTTACAAGAACTATACAAAAACGACGGAGATTTATTGCAGTTTCTAACGTTGCAATAGTTATGTACGAATTTGTTAGTCAGCTCATAGGAATTTCAAAACACAAACTTCATTGTATTACGGTCATAGAATAGAATAAATAGTAATTAGTGAGCATAATCCTCCTTTTGTAAAATCATTGCTTTCTTCTATCTATAAACTGCAGGGATGTTTTGAATATTTTTACGTTTCCTTTTGGTTAGAATAATTGTTGATTATCAGCTAGAAAACGATAACAAAAACTAAACCTACAAGAGAAAACTAACACACCTTGTCTTAGAATATTATTATAACTGATTAATATGTCAATGAACTCGAAATATTTTAGCAGAAAATGTACTTCAGAGTACATGAAAGGAGTAGATGTAAATAGACGCACACGTACACGATTGAACCGAAAGCATAATGGAAATAATTAATGAAGAAATATGTGAAATCATTGTAATATATGACTTGGAATGTAGCAATGTAGCAATAATTAAATTATAAATGAAAATTCATGAATTTCAAGAGAAAAGATTATGTCTGTTAATAGAGATTGATATTTTGCATTGAAAATGAACACTGAATGAATGAATCCTATTATATTAAGCGAGCAATTTCTTTATATGGTTATCTGGATATCTGGTTATCTATGTCCAACGGATCTCGAAAACGGCTCTAACGATTTTCACGAAATTTGGAACATAGTAGGTTTATGATATAAAAATTCGATTGAATTAGGTCTCATCCCTGGGTAAACTCGCTGAAGAACATGAAAAGGATAATAATTATTCATCCTTGGAAAAACAGATGATAATTTCGTCATCTGTCGATAACAGAAGATGTGAGTGCCTGTGTGGAAGAGAGACAGAATTATATTCAGCTGTTCAACTATTTGCAAATCAATCCACTTATTCACGAGAAACATTAATCTAGAATTTTTAATCGATTTGATAAGATTAATCTGATTTGTTGACATGACATGGTATATCATTCTAAATAAGAGTATATCAAGAGTAATTTGAAGTTGAGTGGTAGAGAGGACTTAAAAGTCCTAACTCCGTCTAATAAAGAATTTTTTCATTTTCATATCATAATTTTCAAATTTAATCATTATTTTACAATTTTAAGAGATTAGTGAGTGTTATTTTGTTATTCAATTTGGTTTGTAAACAATCTAAATTAGAACTTTTTAAATGTTTGAACTGAAAATTGGACCTGAATTCAAGTGTATGGAACATAACCTACTTTTTGGAATATTTATAGTGTATAAATCAAAATTCGGGAAGGAACAGTTTTGGGCTGTGCCTGTTAGTCCTTCCCCAATCATTTTAAAGAATTGTGTTCTGCTTATCAATAAATAAAGAATTTTTAAGAATTGTGTTCTGTTTATCAATAAATAAATAACGAGCGAAGCTCGGTGCCCCGATATTTAAATTATCATAGTGTTATATACAGAACTTGTAAACATCTTGAAATGTAACTGTTTTATCAGCTGATAAAAGAGAAGATAGAAAATGAGCAACTAAAACCTGCACATATAAAATATTACCTTTTTATGATAAAAACCGCACAAAAATTTACCTAATATTAAAGATAAACTGGCGGTCACTATAGTGAGGTCCACGTTATAATGGCAGTGAATAAAGATAGGAGAGCAGCGTTGCCGATTCTTTGTCTTAATGAATTATATTTCTACACTGTCAAAAACCGATTTGGCATCGTTGCCGAGCTAGAAAAGGATAGTACTACCTGCTTTGTGGAATGATAGACAAATATAGCAACATCAAAGTTAATCAACTACTGTCATTATAACGTGGACCTCACTATAGTCTTTGAAGATCTATCAAGAATAATGTTAACGGTAATATATTTGCTGTCAGTATAAGGATTATTATAATGGCAACAAACAAACATTTTTCCAAGTTTATACAGTAGAGTTAGGCTACTTTATGCAGTAAATGAATTAAGTTAAGGCTGGAATTCAAACTCCATCAGCACATATGAGCAATTCATGAGCCATGACCTTTACAGTACAGAGAGATGACCTCCCACGCTCGGAACAGAGTAACGATTAATATGTCAAATACAGGCTGCAATAAGCCAATTGGCTCCTTGGATTTTGCATGCCGAAAATGAGATTTAATTCAAATATTAAATGATGCTCAACAGTACTTTTTAATTTAAAGTTAGAAAAATTATTCGCACGTAAATCATTAATAATGAAACATATTGAATAGTTGAGCTTATTAATTTTAAGCTTACTTATTTGACGGTGAGCTTACTTCAAATTTCTGTGTTGTAGGGGAGGTAATGTTGTGATAGGGATCCATAAGATATTGATTGATTGATTCATTCATACTATAAGCACACCATTAATATAATAGGGAGAAAAAATTAAGGTGACCTTGTGCTATTCCTATCCCAAATTTAGATAAGGTTATACATAGTCCGAAATAGTTGTAGTTGTTCACTTCACAAAATTTTCAGTTTTTAATTATTTCCACATAGTAGATTTTTAAATTTAGATGCTTCAAAACCAAACATAGAATAAATATTTCATATTATTATCACCAAAATAGGAAATATTCACATATTAAAGAAATAATTTTGCAGAAACAAAAAACAAACTTTATGGAGACTAATATCAAGAAGATTGACAATCAATATAATTTATTCTTCAAAAATATTGGAGTTATTACAACTCAAATTTGTTACAACCATTTACTGTACTTATTAAACAGTTGTGTAACTCGGTTTTTATCACACAACCAACATAACACACATTACTCGGTATATGGTTTCTATAAATATTTGTAGAAAACTATTGTGTCTTGTCTCAACTAATAGCATACTTCAACTGTGATAGGTTAGCCAGTTACTGACCATATCGCCTCTGTTACAATAAATATTTTTAAATTATTATTAGCATTTGAATGATTGCAATATCTCACTAATTTCCATCAGTAAATATTTTTTTGCTTCATGTTTCAGACTTGCGATTGACAATGGTGTAACAACTAATTCTAGTTTCCCAATTTACTAATAAATAAGCCGTTGTGACAATTTTATGTCGTTTAGACGTTTTAGGGTTTATTTGATATGGATATCTATCTACCACATCACATCCATTCATCAGAGAAAATCGTATCAAGTGTTGAATATAGATAAAAAAAATCCAAGTAACCTTTTTAAAATTGTTTACTCACAATATGTTTCGGCTGTATGATGCTATTATCAAGTGATTGGAAAATAAATAAAATGACATTAAATTAATAATATTGCACGCTTCTTATTTTTGATCATATGTCTGTACATTCATACGTTTTTATAAACTAGGACTGTGAATTTTGGATTTAAATTTGCATGATTCTATCCAAAATAAGATTACATTAAATTAATAATATTGCACGCTTCTTATTTTTGATCATATGTTTGTTCATACGATTTTATAAACTAGGAATGTATATTTTGGATTTAAATTTGCATGATTCTATCAAAAATAGATTTTATTTTTGCATGATTCTATCAAAAATAGGTTTTATTTTTGCATGATTCTATCAAAAATAAAATCTATTTTTGACAGAATCATGCAAATTTAAATCAAAAATTTACAGTCCTAGTTTATAGAATCATACGAATGTACAAACATAAATTAATATATGATAAAAAATAAGAAGCGAGCAATAGTATTTATTTAATTTCATTTTATTCATTTTTCAATCACTTGATGATGGCATCAAAATCATAGCCGAAACATGCTGTGAGTAAACAGTTTTAAAAAGGGTACTTGGATTTCTATTTTTATTTATATTCAAGGGTAGCCCTAACGGAAAAAAGACAAGTGTTGAATGTATGAATTATTCGAAAAATGAGTGAATAAAGCGAGTAATAATGAGTAACTGTAATATTTATCTCTTTTGTGTATAGGGCTACTTTTTATAGAAATAGAAATAAAAATAAAAATCTCAGTGCCCTTTATGAATATTTAATCACAACATGTTTCGGACATTGATGCCATTTTCATTTTCAATTGACTTGAAAATGGCATCAATGTCCGAAACATGTTGTGATTAAATAATTCATAAAGGGCACTGAGATTTTTATTTTTATTTCTATTTCTAACTGTAATATTATACAATAATGTCTGTACTGCGTATATAAAATAATTAATTGAAATATTGAATTGGAGTAGCATTCTTTATCTAAAACCTTCAAGCTATTTACAGAGTGGGATCTCAACTATTTTACTGTAGTTTAAAAAAATAATTTGAAGCCTATTAGCATAGAATAATTATAAATTGAACAGCGTTTAGGGAACGTACGGTATTCGACTTTTGCCTCCAACTGACGACTCTAACTAGCAATTATCACCTAATTTAGCAAATTACTCAAATTTTCAACACACCTGTATGACAGGTTGAGCCTTGAAACGTAGGAGCACGAAAAAGAGGAAAAACTCGACAATTAAAGCCAAAGATTTGTTTCATTTTTTTCATATCCTATCATTACAATAATGTAGCATATTTCTCACTCAAGTCAAGATCTAATTTTGGATTGTTCTAGAACATGAGGTATTTTGATTGGGTTAAGGAAGCCGATAGTAGGAAACATCATGTATAAAACTATTAAATCTGTAAATGGGGTAGAGATTAAAAGTATAATAAGTGAAGGAAGATTTGGGTTTGGACTTGTATTTTGAAATTAATTAATCTGATAAATCCAAAATTATTGTAATACATACATTTTTTGGACTCAAAATAGTGTCTGAATGAAGTTATTATTTACATAACCTCTAGACCGTGTATACCAAATTAAGGTTTAAAGCAGTTTTGGGCGAATGCCTGTTGTTTTTACCAGCATTGTATCTATTGTCTATGAATAAATAAAAAATAAATAATTGAACAACTTAAAATAGGTAATTGTCACACTGAATATGACACCAAAGGTGTTGAAACATGTTTGTAACTTTTTAAATAAATTCGTGATGTTTTCAGACAATATTCTAGTGTTCTATTATTAAAATTTACTAAATGGAAATTACTAATATTTATTTATTTATTCGTGGACAGAATCACAAATCAAATAAATATGTTTAGGAAGGAACAACAGGTTTGGCCCAAATCTATTCCATTCCCAAATTTTGATAAATTAATAAATGTCCAAAAAATAGGTTATGTTTCAACTGTAAACCGTTCAAGTTCAATTTTTCGTCCAAAAATATATATAAGCTAAAAATTTTGAATTTAGAGAAATTAAAACACCAAACTATATTAAAATATAACACTTAATTATCACTTCATATTGAATTAATCAAGTTATTTTATAAAATTATTTTGAACGCAAAAATACACACAACTTCTCTCACTAAGCACAGCTGTAATATTACAACTACATCGACATCAATCAACCCCCAAGTCCTATTAGAAGTGTTTATTCTTTATCCTTATTTTTCATTAGAAAGTAGTTAATAGTATAAATGATTGCTGAATGGTATATAGATGAGTAATGGGATAATATGATAAGATCTAAAACCCATGCGCTTAGTGTGAATCGAATTCTCTCAACTTCCTCAGTATCTTATCAAGGGTTGATAATGCTTTATCTGACTTGGCTATTGTAGACCACAAAATTAAATGGAAATGGAAGAGCTGAAGAATATTATTTATGTTACGAGTAAAATATCGGAGGAACGAGTCAAAAATAAAGAGCTCTATAACAGAATTGGTAATGAATAATTCAAGCATAGCATGTGGAAAAGATAAGGGATTAGTATCGGCTAAAATGGAATGTTCCATTTAGTTGATTAACTTTGGCAGGACATCATGAAACATATAAACGAAATAAAATTCTGCTTTGGCAGGACATCATGAAACATATAAACGAAATAAAATTCTGCAATCAGATAAAATATATCAAGATGATTTGTTGTCTTGACTTTTGGAAAATAAGAAAGCTTCATAAGAACTTCTTAAAGCTTCACTGAACCATTAGAACATACACGATAAACCATATAGTTAATAGATGTAATTAAACGAGATCATGGGTGGCCAAATGATTCATATAGCAGATAACATTGAAGCAAATTGTTTTTCAATCACCCCCTCCACCTACCAAGGGTTCTGACTCAACCAAATAAACTCAAGGTTGAACATTTTTTCATCAAAAAAAAGTAATGCATTCATCAATGATCGTTTGATCACTGTCCTTCAAACCTTATATTCTACACAATTTTCCTTATTCACATAAACAAGTCCCAGTAGAATACCTATATACAGAGTGTTTCAGAAGTAGTGTCGAACATTTTAGGGTATTGTTTCTGGATGATTGATTGATTGATTGATTGATTGAGTACTTTATTTATGTAGATTACAATATATACTGGCTTATACACTTATATACAATAGCTTACAATACAGCAAAATTATAGATGAATTATACATGATGATCGGAGACTACAAATGTTGTATTTCAAGTGTCCAAAACTCAGCGGTTATCCTTATAGCTGCCATTTTGTTTTTTCACTTGGGAATTTTTATCTCAAGAACGAAAAGTTGTATTGATCTGAAATTTGGCATGAATATTTATGCTATGAAGACTCAACTTTGAAAAGTAAAATGAAAATTTTTTGATGCAAATATTCAAAATGTCGGCCATTTTTAAATTTTGATGACAAATTTCACGAAAACCGTTCACTTTACAGAAAATTTACAAGAGACAAAAAAGTTGGCAAATTTTATCAAGATTTCAAGGTATTACGATTGGTCAACGAATAACAAAGAATTCTTTTCGTACTGCATGCATGACCACTTTTCATCATTTAAACATCAATATTAAACTTTCAATCCCAATTGTATTTAAGATGATGCTTTGGAACTCATTATGGCTCCATATGGCCATACAGCTGACTTCACTATGTTTTCAGATGACCTTGTGTTTCTTGTAAAAGTATGATTATTTAAAATAATCAATTTCTCTGTTATTCTTTGACAAATCTTAATAAATAAAATATCCCTGAAATCTTGATAAAATTTTCTAACTTTTTTGTCTCTTATAAATTTTCTGTAAAGTGAACGGTTTTCGTGAAATTTGCCATCAAAAATGTAAAATGGCCGCCATCTTGAATATTTACATCGAAAAATTTGTATTTTATTTTTTAAAGTTGAGTCTTTATAGCATAAATATTCATGCCAAATTTCAGATCAATACAACATTTCGTTCTTGAGATAAAAATTCGTAAGTGAAAAAACAAAATGGATAACGTCTGAGTTTTGGACACTTAAAATACGACATTTGTAGTCTCCTATCATCCAGGAACAATACCATAAAACTGTTTCGACACTACTTCTGAAACACCCTGTACTCTCACATATATCACACTTGTATCTCATTTTGGACACTTAAAATACTACATTTGTAGTCTCCTATCATCCAGGAACAATACCATAAAACTGTTCGACACTACTTCTGAAACACCCTGTACTCTCATATATCGATCAATAGCTTACTTTTATAGTTAGATCACAGAAGAAGCAAACCAGTGTTCACTACTCCAACCACCAACGACAGGACAAGTGTGTCGAACATGTGTGAACGGTCTTGTCTTCCAACAAAAAGAGACATTCACACGAAAGTCTTCGAACGAAAAACAGTTATTGACAGTAGCTTCTAACATAAAATATACAACCAATAACATTAATATACCACTGGAAAATTACAAACTATGATACAAAAATAATTCAACTTCAAATAGAGCATCGAAGAAAAAAATTGACAACAAAAAACCGAAGATACAAAAACCTAACCTCAAAAAAAATTGTTCGAAGCCTTTCGCTGATAACACAAGATGTACGACGAACATGTGTGTTCGCACATATTCAATACACTTGTCCTGAAGTTATGGGCCACCCTCATACCAATTCAAATTTCGGTTCTAGGTGAGATGTGAAATCAAATGAAATCGTATTCATTGCAGACGACTTGAAAATGTCAAGAACATTTTTTTTAATATTTTCAACTATAGTTAAATCAACTGTAGCTCTATTATAGACTGAATAAACGAAAAATCAATTATAATGGCCTCACTTATGTATATTATACATTATAATTGATTTTTCGTTTATTCAGTCTATAATAAAGCTACAGTTGATTTAACTATAGTTGAAAATATTTTAAAAAATCTTCTTATACACATATTATGTATAATCAGACGGCCTACGGTCTACAGTACAATGCCATATTACCACAGAATACAAATACAGCTGTATTACTGTTAGAAGAAGACTTAAGATAAAAAAGAATTATTTTTTACGTCAAAAATTCTTAAGAAAAGAAGAAGTATTACTGTAAGAAGACTTAATTATAAGAAGTATTCAGCTATAACAGCTGAATACTGTTGTATTCTGTGATATTACTGTAGAAGCAGTCCTGCTCCATGTTTAACCCTTGGTTTATATGCAGTGTCTGACAGACACTTACAATTTTTGAATAAATATTTCGGTCTATGTAGGATGTAGGATGTAGGACATGATGATGTTATGTAGGACATAACTATGTAGGATACTAATCCCTCCCTTCTAGTATCTTTTCTTTCACTCTTTCTTAACTCATTGTAGTCGTTAGTTGAATGACCCAGTGGAGTGAGCTAGCTCACGATGCGTTTGAAAAGTACAGTGACAGTCAGTGTCCATCATACACTGCATACACTCATATTATAACAGCATGGAAAGGTTTCAATTTTCTGATCTCACATGTATTACCTACATTATATTTTTTATTCTATACTAGTATTTTTTACCATTTGTTTTTCTATAATTAAACCTAATGAATCCAGTCTTTTTCATTAACTTTCTTTCTTCTTTTAATCATTTCAGGCCTGAGATTCATCGTGAATTTGAATCAGTGTCTGTTGGACACAGTGAGAATATTCTATACTATATTCTATATTCTCTATTCTATACTACATTCTATACATTCTATACTCTCTGGTTGGACACTGTATACACTCTGGCCAAGAAAAATATAGCACACACCGAGAGTTAAGACAAGGCATTGATATTGTAAAAAGGAAAACAATTACTCAATTGTTTCACAAAATGAGTGACTGTGCGATTTCAACAAAAAAAGCCAACTCAACAAAATTTTCAATACAGGCATAACAAAGAAAATCTCATTTTTTAACAGTCCACTCACACATTCCTTCTCTCTCTCTCTCTCTCTCTCTCTCTCTCTCTCTCTCTCTCTCTTTGGTAGAGAGTTAGTGGGAAGGATATTTTTAATATTCTTTCCGAAGAATGGACATTGATATGTCCAAAGCTCCGCCAATTTATGTAGATGCATAACAATATAATTATCTATAGTTATTATATTACAAATTGCTTTTTCATATCATATACATATTCAATAATTATTTTCTTAGTCTATATTATGTACATTCATCTATAATTTTGCTGTATTGTAAGCTATTGTATATAAGTGTATAAGCCAGTATATATTGTAATCTACATAAATAAAGTACTCAATCAATCATCTTTTATGTAGATGCATAACAATATTATATATTTTATCTATAGTTATTACAAATTGCTTTTTTCATATCATATACAGCTCAATAATTATTTTCTTAATTTATATTTTGTAAATTCATCTATAATTTTGCTGTATTGTAAGCTATTGTATAAGTGTATAAGCCAGTATATATTGTAATCTACATAAATAAAGTACTCAATCAATCAATCAATCTTTTATGTAGATGCATAACAATATTATATATTTTATCTATAGTTATTACAAATTGCTTTTTTCATATCATATACAGCTCAATAATTATTTTCTTAATTTATATTTTGTAAATTCATCTATAATTTTGCTGTATTGTAAGCTGTTATATATAAGTGTATAAGCCAGTATATATTGTAATCTACATAAATAAGTACTCAATCAATCAATCAATCTCTCCTTTTTTGTTTAAAGTTTTGCTGTGAAGTTCAATTTTGTCACCTATATGCATCATCATGTTTTATTCTTTCTACCTTTCAAAGTCTTCGGCACTCATTATTTTCTTCTGGTTCTTTATCGTCTAGTATTCTTTCCTTCCATTATATTAATCTGTTTCTTCCTTTGTCTCTCTCTTCGATTACCTCCTCCTCCTCTCCTCTATTCTCTTCCTCCAGTTCGAGGTCAGACAGTAATAAGGCTCAGACGGTGGAATTACAATGCATGACCACTTCTTCCACTTCTTCAATTGAGAGAAATCGATTCTAATAACCACATCTACAAACACTGACGGTTTAAAGTGAATCTCAGTAAAGAGTAAAACAGAATTGAAAATCATCTCTCTTTTCTATAATTTTCTTGCGGTCATCGTTTTTATGGCAATAATTTCCTAGTTTTTCCACACGTAAACGTCTGAATGTACTGCATATCCGGCCATGCGAGAGAATTCCAAGGAAATTGTAATAACACGATTGATAAGAGATTGGAAATTTCTTGAATTAAGCGAACACATAGTACAAACACAACCACATAGTACCACTTTGTATTTATTATGTGGTCGCTGCTTCAATTATACGTTGTACAGTTATTTATTTATTTTATTTATTTATTGTATTGAATACTATAATCATAATACACATTGGAGGAAAAACTAGGATAAGCCTGTACTATTTCTCTCCAAAAATTTTGATAAAATGTTAATGTTGTCAAAAAGATAAGGTTATATAATCACACATTGCTTCGTCACTTGATTTTCGGTCCAGAAATGATGATTTAGAATTTTGAAGGTTGATTTTATACTCTAAATGAATCACAGAATGTATCACAATAAATTAAAAACTTTAGAAATATTTCACTTATTTAAAAAAATTGAATACAAAATCAAAAACCTACTCACTATTTGTTATTCACAGCTGAAAGCTGAAAAGTTATAATACTGATCACCACACAAATACACCACAAAACCTGGCAAAATTCGGACGAATCTAAATTCTGTAATGTTATGTGAAATGCTTCAAGGAAAAGACAAGCGAAATTAAATGAGTAAAAAATTTCCTGCGTGTCTATAATTCTAGACGACTTGTCTATAATTCTAGTTTTGGCCGACTTGAGTCAATTGGATTTCTGGAAATTTTTCTTTATAAATTGGTGGTTATGAGGTCTATAGTGAAGTCCACGTTATAATGGCAGTGTTTCATTGGTGGTATTGCTATCCTTGTCTATCATTCAACAAAGCGGATAGCGCTATTTCTTTCTCGCTTTGCTCTGTTGCCAGATCATCTTTTAACAATGTAGAATTGATAATTAATAAAGAAAATTTTTTTGTGTAGTTGATAAGTTGATATTGTGGTAATTATTCATATTGAATAAAAAGACTGAGAAATTGTCAAAAAACCACAGATTTATTGAAATTTCTAAGTATCAATAAATCTGTGTTTTTTGGCAATTTCTTAGTCTTTTTCATTCAACAAATATTTCACCTTATGATGAAATTATTGAAAATATAATTTCTTGCTTGATAAAATATAATTGATGATTTTACACGAGAATGAACAGTTAATATTACATCAATGAACCTGTATCAGCTACCGTCTATAGAAGACATTGACAAAACAGAGTTTCGGCAATGTAGTTCTCCTATCTTTCTCTACTGTCATTATAACGTGGACCTTACCATAGTGAACGTAGAGTTGACTATACATTGATAATTATGTATAAGTAGCAACTGAAAATAGTTTTAAAAATATGTCAAGTTATTTTTAATTTAAGAGTTCATGTATTATTGGAATCTTATTATGTATTTCTTGCTTGTCTATTATTTTTATGATTCATAGTCTACATTGTATTGTTTTCAATTTGACAAAATAAATTTGAATTTGAATATGCTGTGAACAGGATTTATTTATTTATTGAATGAGGCAAATAAATGCAATATTCAGTAAATAAAACGATTTGAAATAGTCAAATATTGTATTGTTCAAATATTGTATTTGACAATTTCAAATAGTTTTATTCTATTTATAAAATAGAATTATAGTACCCTTTAAAATTAATAAAATAATAAAACAAGGATACAAATTGTAACGTAACTACTAGTTTCGGTGATCACACCATCGTCAGGTGATAAAAATAAATTTCCAATAAATGTTTTTTATTCTACTTGTTTTCAAATTTGAATGATAAGTCGGAACAATATTAATGGCTATTAATCGAAATGTCTACCTAAACAAAATCGCAGGAAGATGAAAGTAGATTTTGATAAATTGTATCGTTGACTTGATTGAGTGACATTAAAAAGTAAATAACCGAAAAAATACATCCGAAGACAATAAAATAGCCTTCGAATAATTTTTCCGCCGTAATACCACTTCTAGTTACATCAGTTACATTTGGACACGCAATGCAGAATTTTCCAATTGCTGTTGACAATAGCTCAGCCTTAGCATGGATTACATGCATGCAAGGACATCTAATGCCTCGACATTTAAATACAGCACGATGAAGAGCTCAATCACGACTTGATTGCAAACATTAAAACAGCAAATAAGGGACGCAGAAATTACTCGTGATGGAGCTGTGTTTTCCAGACTTAATTATTGACAAATCATCATCAAACTGATGAGACTCGGATAGAAACAACGTGTTGGAACACATTAAATTCGATTAGTTTCAGTTGCAAGGACAAGGCAATAGGAAGTCCGCATCTGAAAGATACAATCTTGTTTTGGAATAAACATGGTCCGACTGAATTGCCATCAAATGATGACCACAATTCGAAAATAGAGCGAAGCAACGTTTTATTAGACTAATGTATTATGGAAATTCAAATTAAATCTTGTTTGCAAAAACGCTTCGTAATGAACAACTACAAGACTTAACCTATTTCGAACTATGTGTAACCTTATCTAAACTTGTGAGGGAAATAGAACAGTTACCTTATTTTTTTCTCCCTATCATTTTGATGATATATGAATCAATAAAGAATAAAGTCAAGATGAGGTTGACACAAATCATTGTTACCTCATTTTGATGACGACTTATTGTATGAATAAATAAAGAATAAGAATGTTTTGTGAAAAAGGAAAAATATAACATCTATGAACTGCCTTAGTTTCATTACTATGCACCATTAAAAATAAGAGTAATACCTTCAAACGTTGATTATTAGAGTACTAGATAATATTTAGCATGGTTGGAATTATTATTATTATTTATTTATTTATACATTGATAGATACAATATCATTCTCAACTATGAATGATTGGGAAAGGAACAACTGGCTTAAAGCCTTAAAGCTGAATTCCTTCTAATATTATCAGTATTCAGTACTCAATCAGTAAAGTATTATAAGTAAACTATCAAATATTATGACGGACAGCATAAATGATGCTACCAAAAGGTAGGTTATCACTGTCAAGAATTCAAGTGTTTACAAGTATGTGTTTCTTCAATGGTTCCAAATTTTCTTAAAAAACTCCATATTATTCGTTACAAGTGGTAATTGGGTGGAATATTTCTGATCAATTTATTAATTCAAGTCATCTAAATTCAAAATTTATAATTTTCATGATTATTTTGGACTAGAATTTTGTAAAAATTGTACACGTGAAATTCTAACCTAATCTTGGACTGTGTCACCTACAAATTTGGAAGAAAAATAGCACAAGGACTACCTTATTATTTTATCTACCAATGTTATTACATTAGTCTCATTTGCATTGTAAATAAATGAAAATAAAATTAAAATGAAAATGAGAAAAGTCCATTTTTCTGTTCAAGAATGAAGAAACTAGACATTTGAATTTAGAAGGATGAAACACTTGATTAGAATTATTATTAAACTTGATAGTCACTAATTGAACTTAACATCTTAGAACGTAAACTCTAGAAGAGTTGGGATAGGTGGAATCCCTTAAGCTAGGCGCACACCAGTTAGTCAAGACAAGACAAGACATGATCAGACACGTTTAGTCACAATACTTCACATAGTTGTTGCTTAGACACTGATTAGTCATTGTAATTAGACATGTCTTCATAAGCAACTATGTGAAGTATTGTGACTAAATTTGTCTGATCATGTCTTGTCTTGTCTTAACTAACTGGTGTGCGCCTAGCCTAAGGCTAGAAACTCACCAGTTAGTCAAGACAAGACAAGACATGATCAGACAAGTTTAGTCACAATACTTCTCATAGTTGCTTATGAAGACATGTCTAATTGCAATTACTACTAATCAGTGTCTAAGTAACAACTATATGTGAAGTATTGTGACTAAACGTGTCTGATCATGTCTTGTCTTGTCTTGACTAACTGGTGTGCGCCTAGCTTAAGGGATTCCACCTATCCCAACTCTTCTAGAGTTTACGTTCTAAGATGTTAAGTTCAATTAGTGACTATCAAGTTTAATAATGAATTCTAATCAAGTGTTTCATCCTTCTAAATTCAAATTGTCTATTTTCTTCATTCTTGAACAGAAAAATGGACTTTTATCATTTTCATTTTTATTTTATTTTCATTTATTTACAATGCAAATGAGGCTAATGTAATAACATTGGTAGATAAAATAATAAAAAAATAAGACGCAACTCACACTGATTAGTGATTGCAATTAGACATGTCTTCATAAGCAACTATGTGAAGTATTGTGACTAAACTTGTCTGATCATGTCTTGTCTTGTCTAGCCTTAGACTACCAGTACATAAGAAGAAGAGAAGATTATCATTGAGAAATTGATGTAAGAGCATGGTGCAAGATGAATCGTACGAGCCTTCATCAATTTTTCTATAAAAATTCAAACAATCTCCAAGCTAGAGAGGGAGTAAATAGACAAATTGGCTCAATTGCTAGTCTAGTCGTGGTGTAGCAAATAGGTTGACTGGTGTAAATAATAGTGACATCCTTATTAAGGTCAATACAGCTACATTGCTTCATGCTTCATACACCACCCGTAGCGAGTACTTGTGGGATAACAGACAACAATCTAATCAAACAAATCTGCTATTAATTATTGAGTAACCTTGACAAAAATCAGTTCCCTAGGAGATTCGCGGAAGAAACATGTCACTCAATATATCCAATGGTGACTTTGTCACCTGGTCATATGGGACATATATATGAATCATATATTTATCTCATATTGATCAGGATTTTAGAGTTTTAATTTAAAAAAGTTTAATGAAGTGTTTTTGTCTTTGAACAATCTTTGTCATCGACAGAAAGATTGTCTATTTCATCTGTTGTCAAAATTAATGTAGCTTCTCTTTTGTTTTTAATAACATACGTGCCGCTTGTGCGACAGATAAAAATATGTACTTGAAATGGCTTTCATGTTTGGCATTGACTGAGTTATATTTAATACCCAAAATTTTACTTTTGAGGAGAGTGAGCTCATTCGATAGGACTGAAAGTTAAGTCCGGCTGATCCAGTGAAAAAAGGCTAGATTTCGGTTAGTTTAATAATACAGTTATTCTGTCACAGATGGGGCAGTATAAAAATGATTGTATTGTTAAGGGAGACGGGTTCTGAGCCTATTCATTGGTTCAGTTAATATTTGTTCTTTTAAAATACTAAAGTCGCGATTTAAACCAGTGAATGCAAAGTGGGAAGCCATTTCAAAAAGGTAGGTGACTACTGAATCATTTGTTTTTAAATTTTCATAATCACAAACATTGAATCATCATTAGCAGCAAGCGAGTGTTTTCCCCATAAAATTCATATCAATAATGTTTTTATAATCAAATTAATCTTGTTTTGTTCAAATGTATATATGTTAAAGATTCATTAATTAAAGTTCTAGTTATTCTGTTCTTTTTTTTGTTATAATAGTTTTTCCCCTTACAAAAGTTATCATAGTTCTTTTCCCCCCTTACAACTTTCAATATTTTGAAATTCGAAAACAATCATAGGATCGAGAATCGACTGATCATCAAACGCGCTCCCATCAAACATGCCCAAGTCTTCGTCTTGTTTGAGAAGCATCCTCAGCTAACATGCATCATAATATTACTGTCGACATGAATACTGTACAAGTATAAGCAAAATTCAAGGTAGACATATAAATATATAACAAGATTGAGATTACGAAATTTGAATAGAGACAAAATACAGGGTGATTCTTAATTATGGTAAAATAATTTAATACGTGATAGTAGAGGTAAAAATACGAAAAAAGTTCTTATTATTTACTTATGAGTTATTAGTTCTCTCCTCATAAAACAGCAAATTTTTGTGGTGTAATGTACTACATAAGAATACATTTTATTCTACTTTTATTTAAATTTAGTTTACACAGCTTACATAATTCTTTTTAGAATTAAATTCTCTACAATTTTTATTGCGAAAAATTATTTGTTTACTGGTCATTAAAGAAAGTTATTGGGCATCAAACGTATAAGTCTGTGTTTTTCTACTTGAATTCTTTGTATATTTCAACTTTTTTCTTAAAAATTAGCCACACTACAGTTTCCAGACTAGTTTTATTCAATTTTTCAGATATTTTTTCCATATGAATCCAGCATAAGTTTTTCTAAAACCAGTCCCCAAACAATTCAGCATCGGTGTATTTCACCAGAGGAACTGAATTTCGGGCGAAATCTTTCATCCTGTATAGCTCGCTAATGAAGCGTTTATGAATATATATGTTTATAAGAACTTTTTTCTTATTTTTACCTCTACTATCACGTATTAAATTATTTTACCATAATTAAGAATTACTCTGTGTATTCAAAGATTCTAAGCAGATTTGAATATGAAAAAGTTTAAGAAATTATATGAGATTTGAAGGTGTTGAGATGAAACTGATTAGAATTGAATATGAAATGAGATGTGAGTGAAAAGTGTATATTAGTAAATGGAGAATTTGATAACATTATAGGAGCAACAGTTAATTGATTATTTATTTATTTGAAGAAGCCTCAGGAAGAAATAGGACATTTTTAAAGGAGCAAGACCCAACAAATGAGCAATTAAAATGGGGTAAAAATTGATTGATATTTTGGAAAATTGAAATAGATTACTCACCCCTGCCACCATGGTCGTGTAGAATGCATCAAATTGAACATACTGGGAATCTGAGATCCGAATAGGTTGGCAAACATTCCTGGAAAAAATAGCAAAAATAGTTTTGTGATATTGGACAAATTTCATCCATCCATGCATATCAAGTAGAATCCTATACTATTAAACGAGCAACTTCTATTTATATGTTTGGATGTTTACATGTTTGTATTTCACCGGATCTCGAAAACGGATCTAACGATTCTCAGGAAATTCAGAACATAGTAGGTTTATAATATAAAGATTCGATTGCACTAGGTCTCATCTCTGGGAAAACTCGCTGAAGGACATTAAAAGGATAATTATTCTTCATCCTTGGAAAAACAGATGATAATAATTATTTCGTCGTCTGTTTGTGATGGAAGTGAGTGATCGAGTATGTGTGTGGGACTGCATCAAAATTATGACTCAGCTGTTGAACTTTTGTAATCATTCAATCAGGTACTTAGTGCCGGTTGCAAAAAAGCTGGGTTATTTTCAATCCTGATTAATTCCAGTAGATCCATCTTTTTGAAATGATCTTCTCTGATTTGGTTCACGTGAAGTTAATCAGGATTAAAATTTAACCGGCTTTTGGGCAACTGGGCCTTTGTGAGAGAAATTTTTGCATTCCTCTGGGAATTAATCTCAATTCACTGTGATTAGATAAAACATTTCTGTATGAATGTTATTATAATTTCTTCTTTCGTAATAAATTTTTATGCTTTTGTACTCCAGAGCGAAGCTCATTCCCCGATATTGGATGCTAATAAATGAAAAATACTACGAAATTGTCAAAAATCCACAGATTTATTGATACTTAGAAAGACCGGTTTCGGTTGGTAAAATGATGATGATATAATAATTATATCAATCCTCTTTTCCGTGTTTAATGGATCTGTAAGAAACCAAGTTCCAAAGTTCATACACTATAGGGCTGGATTTAGCAATTTGGCGCTCCTAGGCTCAATATTTTTTTCACGCCAACTCTATTAGGCTCAACTCACACTTACGCGACTCAGGTCGAGAAGAGACTCGACTCTAGTCGAAAGCAAGTGTTTTAAAATGGTGACGTCGCGGAGACTAGAATCGACTGGTCTGAGTGTCACCATTTGGAAACACATGCTCTCGATTAGAGTCGAATCACTTCTCGACCTGAGTCGCGTAAGTGTGAGTTGAGCCTTACTCTCCTGAAACATTTTAAAAATCTATAGCAGGCCTATTATGTCAATTATTTGGACACCATATAACGATGCAACTTAATAATTATTGCAATTTTCCAACGAATACATATTGAATATTAGAGAAAAATTAATCTAGCGGATAAAAGCAGATCTAACTCAGGACACCAGAAAAATTGAGAGTGACTGAGCTAATGTAAGCCACGCCCCAAATTCAACGAGCAGTCTCATTGGACAATGACTTGCATGTACATTCTCAAGCTGCTTGCTTCCATTGGTAGTGAGCTGCAAGCGAAATGGCGACTGGTCAACCCATTAACTAATCAGACAGCTCTGTGGTTCTAGAGGCGTTTACTACTAATTCAGCCACTCTTACATGAATTTCACGTTATTGTCCTAAATTCAGAAGTGAATTTAGCAATAATAATTCAATGATTATTATTAAACGAAAATCAAAATCAAATGCTGTAATTCACCCCGAAGACCTCTGCTACTGCAAATATTGACAACAGGGTAAACAGCTAGATGGAGATTCGATGAGCGCTACTATTCAAAAATCATTTGTCAGCCGATTCCTCTATCTGTAGGATAATAATTTAATAAAAGGGTTATTTATTTATTCCAACTATGACTGAACTGGAAAAGTTTGAATTCGATTCACAGGTTCAGATTAAAGCTGAAAGCTTGGAGGGGTTTTCCACCAATTTATCTTTGTGTTTGTTAAGCATATCATCAGATTTTTCAACTAGACTTGTAAAGGTTAGATATGAAAAAATGAAAATGAAAATGATAAAAATTCTTTATATTCTTTAAATTCTTTATTCTTTATATTCATATGAATGTTGTGAAAGTACAGTATTCTACATAATTGAAAATAGACTCCAATGCTATTTTTAATATATTGTCAAATGTCAAACAATTCAAATGATATGTTGAGTTATGACTATTTTTTTTATTTCTAGTAGGTTTTCTCTTTTTGTTCTTGCGCCCCCTGGAAGCTTGTGCCCATAGGCCCGGACCTATTGGGAAATTCAGCCTTGCATACCTCACTTCGCTCGGTCAATAATTAAATCTATAAATAAAAAAATAGTTTGAAACAAACATCCTTAAATCAAACATCATAAAGTTCTTCAACTGTCCGTTGTGTCTAAGATTCAAGTCGACGGTTTTGCATTTCTCTTCATGTTTATATTTAAGTTCCGCATTTACAGCGAAACGCAGCAATAGGTTTTCATGAAATTTGGCAGGTATGTTCCTTTTTGAATTTCACATCGACGTATACATAGGTTTTTTTGAAATTTTGCATTTTAAGGATAATACAAAAGGGAACGGAGTCTCCTTCGAACGCCAATATTATCGTGAAAATCAGAATTTAAAAATATTCATCATAAATCAGCTGTCGAGTGGATTATTAATTGCATGCGTCATTGCGCATATTTTTTTGCGTCATTGCATGCAATTAATATCTCAATGTAACTTAGTAAAAAGTTAGCTGTCGTGTGGAGTGTTAATTGCAAGCGATGAGGAATGCAATATTGATAACTCAAAGTAGCTTATTATTTTCTCCCGACTTTTCTCTGCTTTCAACTCGGTAAGCTTTTGATGATAGTAGCATAATTGTTTACAATAAATTATTAGCATTGTAATGCTAATAATTATAATTAATATTAATAATTATTGTCGAAAAAACATTCCAAACAGCCATTAGTTGTTTACACACTGATATCTCGCCTACAGGTCAGGACAGGACATAATTCACTCTGATGGACAGTATTAGAGGAGGCTGTGGTTTTCAACTGCGCGAGGTCTACTGTTCACAGAGCTACTAGTACACAAATCATATGAATGTTTGGGACAAAAACAACAGGCTTATCAACCGACACTCCCTACGCAGTTACTGGAAAAATTATGATGATTTTCTTTTTAGATGTCACGTTGTTTTACACGTGAATTAAAAAAGGCCACCTGCTCAGGTTTAATTCAGTACATGTTAACTGAGAATTCTAATCATTTTGACATGAGCCAGACAAGAATGTAAATAATTTATTTTCACGATTATACCAATATTGATCTCAATGACGTTATCAAGTAGTATATAATAATTGATGAGCTAAGCCATGCAAGATACATATATAATTCATCCACCATAATGTAGCTCGATTCTCCTATATGTACATACTAATTATATATATATACATCGGACATACTAATGATTTCAACAAGTTGCCCACTCATATCAGTTCCATTAAACTCATTAATATTGTGGTACTCGAAATGTACATAAACTTTTCAATCAGTATGTCATGACAGATTCAATGATGCTGTATAATTTATTACGAGCTACGTGTGTTCTGATGTCATACTTGGAAAAGCTTTTCCATTCCGTTGTATCCGAAATGGATTTAGATCTGAATGTTTGATTGACACAAGTCAGAAGAGTTTGTTTCTGAAAATGGCGTTCATACATGAAAATAGACTTACAGATATTTGTGGTGACCTTTACTGAAATAGGTTCAAATCTGAATGTTTGACATAAAACAGAAGGGGTTGTCTCTGTGAATAGCATTTCATAGATTAAAATAGACTTGATGCTGACCTATACTCTGTGAAATGGGTTTAGATCTGAATGTTTGAATGACAAGACTCCACAGATCAGAAGGGCTGCTTGTTTCTGAAAGTAACATTTCATAAATGAAAATTGACACAGATGTATGGTACTGACCTTTCATCCCCGGTTCCACAGACTCTGTCTATTCAACTATGAAATTGTGTTTAATGAAAACATGTTCAAGATACTTTTAACCATGAATCAGAAGTGTCTGTTTATGAAATAACAGTAGTTCATGAATGAAAAGAATTACAGATATTTTTGTTGCTGACCTTTCATACTTATAGAATTCTGGTTCCACAGACTCTGTCTATTCCACTATTAAATTGTGTTTAATGAACCCATGTTCGAGATACTTTTTACCATAAATCAGAAGGGTCTATTTATGAAATAACAGTAGTTCATGTATGGAAAGAATTACAGGTATTTTTGTTGCTGACCTTTCATACTTATAGAATTCTGGTTCCACAGACTCTGTCTATTCCACTATTAAATTGTGTTTAATGAACCCATGTTCGAGATACTTTTCACCATGAATCAGAAGGGTAAGTTTATGAAATAACAGTTCATAAATGAAAAGACTTACAGATGCTGACCTTTCATCCTTATCGAACCCAGGTTTCCCAGACTCTGTCTATTCTACTATAAAATTGTGTTTAATGATTATAAAGAATTCTATTGTATTCTAATGATATATTTTTGTATAAATTTTCGACTCTTAATTTATTGTCTTAATTAGATATTTTATAAATTTGGCTTAGTGGTTTTGTGTTTTCTTTCAGTTTTGTATATGTTTGGACTTTTTAAAATCGAAAATAATTTTATTTCGAAGTGAAAAGTGTAAATTTAAAGTATTGAGCTCACTATAACCTTAGTGTCAGGTTTCCTATTAGGGAACTTTGTACTATATACGGTGAGGTAGAACTACCCTTGGGTCTCCCCACCATTGAAAGCCATACGCTAATAATAAATATTTGTTTTTGAGGAAATTTATATATTGATTTCGTAATTTGTGTCACAAATATAAGGGAAAATGTTCAGTATTATCTACTTTAAACCCAATTATTCTGGTCAATTTATATCCAAACATTATAACAAATACATAATAATGTATGTTTTCAAAACAATAGGTGAGATTCAGGTGAGCAGTAGTAGCCTAATTAGTGTAGTAAAAAGACAAGTCATATAACCAAGAACCAATATCAATTTCATGAATGTGTATACAAACAACTCAAAAATAAAAACGGTGCTAAGGCAACCCATCTGATAGCTACACTACAATTAGTAGAAATTTAAAGAATAATGAGATAAATTGCTCACCAGGGCTGATGAAGGGAAATTCCTCCGCTACGATGTCATCATCATCATCATCTTCATCCTCATCATCAGAATCTTCCACGTTTTCAGGTTCTTTGACAGCGACCGCAGTCTCCACAGTTGCATTCGACTTTTGGGTGTCATCCTTAACACTTGCTGTTGTTGCTGCTGTTGCGTTGACAGGCTCAGAAGCAGCAACTTCAGAATCGCCATCACCGAACAACATGCTTTTCAATTGTTTGGTTTCAGACATCATGAAATCCTTGGCTTGCTTCTCCAGTTCCGCCATTCTGTAACAAAAATTTCGGCCAAATCAGAAAACGGTCAATTTATATAACAAACGACACTGATGTGAAAGCATTAGTAGATAAAATACTCAGGCAATCCTTGTGTTGATTGATGGGAGGATCTCAGTTCACTGTGCAAAGGCTGAAAATAAACTTTCCACTCACGATATTTTTCAAAGTTTTTCAATTTGGATATCATCAAGATATCAAAATGAAAAATTTTTCTCAGGAAAACATTTTTTTCCGATCATTAATTTTTGAGATACGAGCACCTGAAGTTTGAATTTTTGGGACAGAACATTTCAAATTCTGTAAGAGATAAATCCATTAGATTTAGAGGATGAATTCTTCATGGTATTGTTGATCTAGTAAAACAAAAATTTTCTGAAAATATCAATTTTTGAAAAAGTTATTCAATTTACCAAAAATACCTCAACTAAAAGTTATTTGAATAACTATCTTAAAAATTGATATTTTCAGAAGATTTTCATTTACTATATCAACAATACCATGAAGAATCTATCTTCTGAATCTCATGGATTTATTTCTTACCGAATTTGATATGTTCTGTCCCAAAAATTTAAACTTTAGGCGCTCATAACTCAAAAAGTAATGATCGTAAAAAATATATTTCTGAGAAAACTTTTTCATTTAGATAGCTTGATAATATACAAATCGAAAAACTTTGAAAAATATCGCGAGTAGAAAGTTAATTTTTAGCCTTGGCACAGCCTTAAGTGACCACTTTGAGACTACCCGTTTACCACTTGTGGCCTTCCTCCGTTACTGTCCCTGATGTAACTGATTGTATATCCGTGTCCTTAGGTGAGATGATTAATGACGATTAAGTCCTCCCATTCATAACAACTGCCTATCCTTATTTTGATTCTAAACAATGGATCGCTGACTGGACTGCTTTCCCCCAAAATCGCTCATTGGACATAACCTTATCGAGATACTGAGGCAAATGACAAGTTGAGCCGTTCAGTTCGTCAAGTCTCACGGCATCAAGAATTTGTTTCAGATCATCAAGTTTTCAGTTCATCAAGTTTCAGACGTATTTTTAAAATTTCTTGAGATACTGAGACAAGTGGGAAGTTGAGCCGTTCAGTATTTGTTTCAGATCATCAAGTTTTCAGATCATCAAGTTTCAGACGTATTTTTAAAATTTCTTGAGATACTGAGACAAGTGGGAAGTTGAGCCGTTCAGTATTTGTTTCAGATCATCAAGTTTTCAGATCATCAAGTTTCAGACGTATTTTTAAAATTTCTTGAGATACTGAGACAAGTGGGAAGTTGAGCCGTTCAGTATTTGTTTCAGATCATCAAGTTTTCAGATCATCAAGTTTCAGACGTATTTTTAAAATTTCTTGAGATACTGAGACAAGTGGGAAGTAGAGCCGTTCAGTTCGTCAAGTCTCACGTCATCAAGTTTTTGTTGAAAAACGCCTACTTGATGGGAGGGTCTCAGTTCATCATGTTACTATTTTGACAATTTCTCAAGATACTGAGGTATAGGGGTAAATACAGGGAGTGTATCAGTTCGTCAAGTGAGTTGGACCGTTGGTAGGGTCTCAGTTGGTCAAGTTCTCGACTCATCAAGTGCCTATTTTGACTATTTCTTGAGATACTGAGGGAAGTGGGAAGTGTAGCCGTTCAGTTCGTCGAAGTCTCGCGGCATGAAGTTTTCGTTGCACACTGTTACAGTCAGTTACACCGTAGCACAATAGTTAGGATTTGTGAAAATGGGTTAGGGAAAAGTTAGTTGAAGATTAACGGTTGGGTTAGGGGTTGAGTATTTGTACAGATGGGAATGAATTGGAAGTTGCATTTGTTCAAATGCTAATTAATGAATAATTATTATTAAACGAAAATCCCAATTAAATGCTGTAAATCACCCCGAAGACTTCTGCTACTTTGCACTTTAACCGAAACACCGGTCTGTGAGACCAGAGGCAAAATTATTATTTCTATAGTGGCAAAATTGTGAATCAGAAAATGCAGCCCGCTCTAATACCTTCTCCCCCACTATTCCTCAACATTCTCCAACAATGCTCGTCAGTCCCCAACTCACGGTTATCAAGTAAACATCAATCTATTGGAAACGTACCGGTCTCAGCTACCGGATCTTTCGGATAACGTTCATTTTTTACCGGTCTAGAATACCGGATGTTTCGACAGATATTTTGAGCATTCAATTTTTTTCTAATGTTTTTCTCTTCATTATTTCGGTATTTTATTGACATGTTTTATTTGGAAAACTAATTTTTGTAATTTATAAAACGTTGGTTTAGAAAAATTGATGACAATGGATGAGTTATCAACCATACAAGCCCCAGCCTTTGGAACTTGTATCAATAGGATGCTTCACAATGAAGTGTCACAAAATAAACATTCACTTGACGAAATAGATGAATCCGACCACTATAGTTATTTATGAACTTTTCTTGCTAATAAAATAACTGGAGGGTGAAAACGTTTGCTCAAACAAGATTCTTGGTAACAATGAAAAACAATATTATTTTCAATGATTACCTTTCAGTTTTTCTATAAAGCCTATATTGATAAAATATTTCTCCATGATTATTGCTCTGAGTAGTAACTGATAGTATATCTTACACGCATTTTTGTATTGTGTGTGTTCTTACATCCAACATCATACATTTATCACATATCAATGTTTCCAAATTTTTTTTTCTATTCTTCCATCACTTAATTTGCGACTAAAATCTATATTATACTTTACTATAATTGAAATTCACCAATGAAAAATATTTAATTCACATTTAGTAGAAAATATATCAAATATAACACTTTAAGCAAGACCCGGTCTGTGAGACCGGATGTTTCGGTTTAGGTCAGTTCTGACCATGTTTCGGTTAGTGTTAAACGAAAATCACAATTGAATGTTGTAAATCACCCTGCTGAATTTCCACTGTTTACCCTGTTGTCAATATTTGCAGTAGCAGAAGTCTTCGGGGTGATTTACAGCATTTAATTGTGATTTTCGTTTAACACTCTAACCGAAACATGGTCAGAACTGACCTAAACCGAAACATCCGGTCTCACAGACCGGGTCTTGCTTAAAGTGTTATATTTGATATATTTTCTACTAAATATGAATTTAATATTTTTCATTGGTAAATTTCAATTATAGTAAAGTATAATATAGATTTTAGTCGCAAATTAAGTGATGGAAGAATAGAAAAAAAATGGAAACATTGATATGTGATAAATGTATGATGTTGGATGTAAGAACACACACAATACAAAAATTCGTGTAAGATATACTATCAGTTACTACTCAGAGCAATAATCATGGAGAAATATTTTATCAATATAGGGATTTCGTTTAATAATAATTATAGTTCAGTATTAGCTTTTAAATAGCAATATGCTGGTTTTTTGATACTTTTAGAATGTATCATGTATCCACTGGACTTTCTAATGAATAGAAACTATACGAACTGAAAACAGAACGTACTGAAGTTACCTAACCGGGCTGATTGTTAATCAACTGAGATTTTGATGAAGTGGATGTCAACCCTTATTGATCTAGTTTAGTAGGATTCACTTTTAACTGTCAGCGTAGGGTAGATGTGAAGCATTGATGATTTTTTGATTCTCAAACTGTCAGCATTAATTTAACGGGAAGTCTACAGATGAAAATAAATTGGAAGCTGCATTTGTTCAAATGCTAATTAATGAATAATTATTATTAAACGAAAATCCCAATTAAATGCTGTAAATCACCCCGAAGACTTCTGCTACTACAAATGTTGAAGTCTTCGGGGTGATTTACAGCATTTAAGGCTGTGCAAAGGCTAAATATAAACGTTTTACTCGTGATATTTTTCGAAGGTTTTCGATTTGTATATCATCAAGCTATCAAAATGAAAATGTTTTCTCAGGAAAACAATTTTTTGATCATTACTATTTCAGATATGAGCGGCTGAAGTTTTAATTTTTGGGACAGAACATTTCAAATTCGGTAAGAGATAAATCCATGAGATTTAGAGGAAGGATTCTTCATGGTATTGTTGATCTAGTAAAACAAAAATTTTCTGAAAATATCAATTTTTGGAAAAGTTATTCAATTATTATTGCTCTGAGTAGTAACTGATAGTATATCTTACACGCATTTTTGTATTGTGTGTGTTCTTACATCCAACATCATACATTTATCACATATCAATGTTTCCACATTTTTTTCTATTCTTCCATCACTTAATTTGCGACTAAAATCTATATTATACTTTACTATAATTGAAATTTACCAATGAAAAATATTTAATTCATATTTAGTAGAAAATATATCAAATATAACACTTTAAGCAAGACCCGGTCTGTGAGACCGGATGTTTCGGTTTATGTCAGTTCTGACCATGTTTCGGTTAGAGTGTTGAACAAAAATCACAATTAAATGTTGTAAATCACCCTGCTGAATTTCCATCTACTGTTTACCCTGTTGTCAATAATTTTGCAGCAGCAGAAGTCTTCGGGGTGATTTACAGCATTTAATTGTGATTTTCGTTTAACACTAACCGAAACATGGTCAGAACTGACCTAAACCGAAACATCCGGTCTCACAGACCGGGTCTGCTTAAAGTGTTATATTGATATTTTTTTTACTAAATATGAATTAATATTTTTCATTGGTAAATTTCATTATAGTAAAGTATAATATAGATTTTAGTCGCAAATTAAGTGATGGAAGAATAGAAAAAAAAATGGAAACATTGATATGTGATAAATGTATGATGTTGGATGTAAGAACACACACAATACAAAAATTCGTGTAAGATATACTATCAGTTACTACTCAGAGCAATAATCATGGAGAAATATTTTATCAATATAGGGATTTCGTTTAATAATAATAATTATTGTTCAGTATTAGCTTTTAAATAGCAATATGCTGGTATTATTTGGTAGTTTTAGAATGTATCATGTATCCACTGGACTTTCTGAACAGAAACTATACGAACTGGAAACAGGACGTACTGAAGTTACCTAACCGGGCTGATTGTTAATCAACTGAGATTTTGATGAAGTGGATGTCAACCCTTATTGATCTAGTTTAGTAGGATTCACTTTTAACTGTCAGCGTAGGGTAGATGTGAATCATTGATGTTTTAAGTGATTCTCAAACTGTCAGCATTAATTTAACGGGAAGTCTACAGATGAAAATAAATTGGAAGTTGCATTTGTTCAAATGCTAATTAATAAATAATTATTATTAAACGAAAATCCCAATTAAATGCTGTAAATCACCCCGAAGACTTCTGCTACTGCAAATGTTGAAGTCTTCGGGGTGATTTACAGAATTTAAGGCTGTGCAAAGGCTAAATATAAACTTCCTACTCGTGATATTTTTCAAAGTTTTTCGATTTGTATATCATCAAGCTATCAAAATGAAAATGTTTTCTCAGGAAAACAATTTTTTTGGTCATTACTTTTTCAGATATGAGCGACTGAAGTTTGAATTTTGGGACAGAACATTTCAAATTCGGTAAGAGATAAATCCATGAGATTTAGAGGATAAATTCTTCATGGTATTGTTGATCTAGTAAAACAAAAATTTTCTGAAAATATCAATTTATTGATATATATTTATATATTATATTATATATTATATATATATTTATATATTATTATATATATTTATATATTATATATTTATATATTTATATATTTATATATTTATTGATATATTGGTATTGTTGATCTAGTAAAACAAAAATTTTCTGAAAATATCAATTTATGGAAAAGTTATTAAATTATTATTTTTAGTAAATTGAATAACTATCTTAAAAATTGATATTTTACTAGATCAACAAAACCATGAAGAATTTATCCTCTAAATCTCATGGATTTATCTCTAACCGAATTTGAAATGTTCTGTCCCAAAAATTCGAACTTCAGTCGCTCATATCTCAAAATCTCCTCTAAATCTCATGGATTTATCTCTAACCGAATTTGAAATGTTCTGTCCCAAAAATTCAAACTTCAGTCGCTCATATCTCAAAAAGTAATGATCGAAAAGAAATGTTTTCCTGAGAAAACTTCTTCATTTTGATAGCTCGATGATATACAAATCAAAAAACTTCGAAAAATATCACGAGTAAAACGTTTATTTTTAGCCTTTGCACAGCCTTAATTGGGATTTTCGTTTAATAATAATTATTAAGTTTTTATTAATAAGTATTGATGCTATAAGAAATTTTGAAAGTTCAAGATAAATCTCACTATAAATGAAGGAAGTTTGAACTGAAGGAGGAAGAAGGAGATTTGAAACACGGTAAAGAGAACGTGAAAAGGTTGATAGAAAAATATGGAAGAACAAGAGAATGGGAAGATGAGAACGTTAAAAGGATAAAGGTACGGGTGAACGAATACTTAGTTGACAGAGGAGAAACAGGAGTATCCTATTTTTCCGGATCTCTCAAGGCAGCCTGATAAATGTTTCGTATACTTTTCTTTGATGCGTCTAATTATATCCTACAGATAATATCACCACTCATTTATAGGAGTTCCACTTTGAAAGAATCTCATACAGAGACCGTACGTACATGTAGTTATTTCAAATTCCTTCTAACACAACATTATTACACCCTAGCTTAGCTTCTGTACTGAATTTGGACAATTTCTGTTCATTTGTTCCCGATAAAGCTGAGAAAAAGCTAAAAACCGCTAGAAAACGCAGATTTTGGGCGTATCTTTGGCGTTATTTCAAATTTCTTCTAACACAACATTATTACACCCTAGCTTAGCTTCTGAACTAAATTTGAACAATTTCTGTTCATTTGTTTTCGATAAATCTGAGAAAAAGCAAAAACCGCTGGAAAAACGCTAATTTTGGGCGTATCTTTCACGTTATTCTGAATTCCTTCTAACACAACATTAGTACACCCTAGCTTAGCTTCTGTACTGAATTTGAACAATTTATCCTCTAAATCTCATGGATTTATCTCTAACCGAATTTGAAATGTTCTGTCCCAAAAATTCAAACTTCAGTCGCTCATATCTCAAAATCTCCTCTAAATCTCATGGATTTATCTCTAACCGAATTTGAAATGTTCTGTCCCAAAAATTCAAACTTCAGTCGCTCATATCTCAAAAAGTAATGATCGAAAAGAAATGTTTTCCTGAGAAAACTTCTTCATTTTGATAGCTTGATGATATAAAAATCAAAAAACTTCGAAAAATATCACGAGTAAAACGTTTATTTTTAGCCTTTGCACAGTCTTAATTGGGATTTTCGTTTAATAATAATTATAAGTATTTATTAATAAGTATTGATGCTGTAATAAATTTTGAAAGTTCAAGATAAATCTCACTATAAATGAAGGAAGTTTGAACTGAAGGAGGAAGGAGATTTGAAACACGGTAAAGAGAACGTGAAAAGGTTGATAGAAAAATATGAAAGAACAAGAGAATGGGAAGATGAGAACGTGAAAAGGATAAAGGTACGGGTGAACGAATACTTAGTTGACAGAGGAGAAACAGGAGTATCCTATTTTTCCGGATCTCTCAAGGCAGCCTGATAAATGTTTCGTATACTTTTCTTTGATGCGTCTAATTATATCCTACAGATAATATCACCACTCATTTATAGGAGTTCCACTTTGAAAGAATCTCATACAGAGACCGTACGTACATGTAGCTATTTCAAATTCCTTCTAACACAACATTATTACACCCTAGCTTAGCTTCTGTACTGGATTTGAACAATTCATGTTCATATGTTCTCGATAAATCTGAGAAATAGCAAAAAAACGCTCATTTTGGGCGTATCTTTGGCGTTATTTCAAATTCCTTCTAACACAACATTAGTACACCCTAGCTTGGCTTCTGTACTGAATTTGAACAATTTCTGTTCATTTGTTCTCGATAAAGCTGAGAAAAAGCTAAAAAACGCTGGAAAAACGCAGATTTTGGGCGTATCTTTGGCATTATTTCAAATTCCTTCTAACACAACATTAGTACACCCTAGCTTGGCTTCTGTACTGAATTTGAACAATTTCTGTTCATTTGTTCTCGATAAAGCTGAGAAAAAGCTAAAAAACGCTGGAAAACGCAGATTTTGGGCGTATCTTTGGAAATTTTTCCAAATCCGTTCTTAGTGCGCCTCTAAAGGGTCAACTGAACATACCTACTAAATTTGAACGTTTTTGGTCTGGTAGATTTTTAGTTCTGCGAGTGAGTGAGTGCCATTTCGCTTTTATATTTATATAGATATAAACTAAATATTAAATCATACACAAACACAATCATGATCATAAGTAAGAAGTTGGTGGTAGTATTAATCTAAAGTTGTTTATTTTGTTCATTTACACTTGAAAATTGTTTTGTTTTTCGGATTAGTTTCTACAGTATTGCAGATTTGACGCAAATCTATTTAATTGAGATCGGACTCCCGTTTGACTTCAAAGCTCAATACATGATGTGTAAAAATGAAAAATAAACGTTGAAAGGGTACTCTGATATTTAATTCTTATATGTAGTCTATGGTACAAATGAAAAAAAGATGAAGAACAAAGAAAAGAGTAGAGATAAAAAATGAAAAGGCGAAAGGAAAAAACAAAGGAGAATTACATGAGGAACCGAGCAGAAGAAAGACAGAAGCAGAGACGAAGAATAGGGGAAAAAGGAAAGAATTGAGTTAGTAAAGAGAGGAAAAAGGGAACATTAGAAAAAGAAAAGTATCAAGAAATAGGAGGAAACGTGGCAAAATACTCCAAAGTGGGGTGAATTTTATGGACATTCACAACTTGCGCCCAGCGGTCAAATTGGAGTGATACATGGCTCCGATACACACGTTCACTGTTTACGTCGTGACGTCATCACTGCCAGTCACATTATTTGTCTGTCTCTCTCTCTCACTCTCTCTGGAAATGATAACGGTACATAAACTTTCCGACAGCCATCTGCTTTATAACGACCATTCCTTTCCTATCCGACTCCAAAAGTGTTCCATTGATTTAGCTCGACTTGTGACGAATTTTGAAATCATTAATACATAGAATTTCCAGCTCTGACAGTATGTTGAAAAGGTTGACGACCGGGAATCCCCCGGTTTGTCAAAACCACACCACCCCATCAACTTTTTGATAATAAGCACATATTGACTCTTTCAGGCTGTCACCATGAGTGAGAAAATGAACAGTGTTGATATGTTTGCTACGCTGAGTGACGGAGGTACAAAGTTATTATAGTGAGGTCCACGTTATAATGTCAGTGGATGAAGATAGAAGAATAGCGATGCCGATTTACATTGATTAATTATATTTCTATACTGTCAAAAACATAATTGGTATCGTTGTGGACCTAGAAAAGGATAGTACCACCGGCTTTGTCGGAGGATAGACAAGGAAAGCAAAACCAAAGTTGATCAAATACTGTCATTATAACCTGGACCTCACTATAGTGTTTTCCTACAGTTACGTTGGAAAGTGGCCATTGCTGCACTGATTACAGAACGCAAAGAATCACTTTTTCGCCCCACTTGGATGTAATGAGCTGGTTTACGTGCGTCATATGGAGGCCGAAAGTGATTGTTTTCTGACCAGGCCGGTAAAATTTTTACGGCCCTAGGGCTGTAAAATAACCTTGAAGTCAGCTGATTCTGATTTGATGTGAACGTGTTTACAAAATAGTTTATGAAACGGAATCAGTTTATGCTTCTAGAATTGAATAAAGTTTTTGCAATAAGATACTATCATTTTATTTGGATGAATGAAATACAAATGAGATATTATAAACTATTCAAATTCAATTTTCAGAGTATAATAGAATCTAACCTCAAACCTCCTAGTAAAGCGTTTATCACGGAACATGGTGGATAAACGGAATCATTTTATGCTTCTAGAATTCAATGAAGTATTCTGTAATAATATACTATCATTTTATTTAAATGAATAAAATACAGATAAGATATATATTATAAACTATTCAAATAATTCGATTTTCATAGAAGGATAGAACTTCTAACCTAAACTTCCATTGACATTCAGATCACATCAGATTGGCCGAATTTCAAGTGTGCTAAAACAGCTGATCAAAAACTTTTTCAAGTGTGATAAACCAGCTGATCAAAAACTTTTTCAAGTGTGATAAACCAGCTGATCAAAAACTTTTCATTATTTGTGTTTATCATTCAATAATTAAAACATTTATAATAATATCATCTATTGTCATTTGGAAGAATAAAAAGTATAAACTCAACCTCTTACATAATTGAACATAATCTTTTAGGTTATTTAGACAAATCAGAATAAAAAATAAAAATACTTGGACAATTTCTTGATATTCAGATTTGCTAGAGCTATGACCTTCCACTTTTGCTTTCGGAAGTGCTTATAATAGACAATGAGAATAATTATTATTCTCATATATATATTGTTTATTTTTCTGTGTGGCGAAAAATTACGTTCTCACCATGGGCAAAAATGTTTTTCCGGCTCTCAATCTTTTCTAGTCCTCGGCCTACGGCCTCGGACTTGAAACCGATTTCGAGCCAGAAAAGTCTCATTTTCGGCCCTAGGTGCGAAATATACTATTCCGCTCTAGTGCGGGAAAAATTTTTCTGCACTCCAGATTTGCAACATGGCAACGCAAAATACTTAGTAGGTATATGGAGCAACAGTGCAGCAAAATCAAAATGAAGTTGGTAACAGTGACTGCTGTGGCTGCTATAGTGAGCAGAGGTGCAACGAAGCACAACGCGCTAATTATTACTATTATATATTATATCGAGGACAGCAACAGCACAGTGCCACCACAGCACACACCACACAGCTGCCCCCCGCCATTCAAACACTACTAAGTTATTTGATGGATTTCAGGCAATTTTACCCATAATTACCCACTTTTCATATTCAATGGTAACTGTAGGAAAACTTAATGTGAAATACGTGCGCAAAGTTCCTCTGCTGCACTCAAGAAACCATTCCGCCCTCGCCTACGGCTCGGGCGTAAACGTTTCTTTCGGTGCAGCAAACTGTCACTTTGCGCACTAGTTGCACAAATAACTATTGAAGGTTTTAAGTATTGAAAAATATATCTTTATCTATCACCCACATTGTCTTTGTCATTAAAACAAATTTCATAAATGAAAAGTTAAAACATTAGAATGAATGATTGAGACGATGTGTCTGTTAGAACCAATTTGACAGAGATAATTCATTCAAGTTGACTGTATCTTAATGAATGATTGTTCGTACAATCATGGTTCTAGCCCAATCTTTCAATATCAATTGGGATGGAATTATAGAATAGAAATATGTATCTCATTAACTTGGCTAATATGTTGTCATAACTCAGAAGTGTTTTGCTTGAAGCTTCCTTAGGATACTGTAGTGAATTTGAATCTCATTAGACATGACCAATTTTTAAATCAAATGGTAATAAATATATTATTTATTTATTCTCACTCCTTCAGTCGGAACGTAATGTCGGCTGCTAGTGAGAGCGAAATGGCATCACTCGTGATGACGTCACGGACGTTCACCTTATTACATTCAATCTGTGGGTGCCCAAACACATTCTGAGCGCTGGGCGCAAGTTGCACATTCCCAAATTTATGTAGAAGGAACAGAAGAGGAAAATGAATAGGATGAGAAAAAAGGAAGATTAGGATTATGAACAATGAGTCTATAGCGAGATTCACGTTATAAAGTCAGTGGACATGATAGGAAGGAGCTGTTGCCACTTTTCCTCTTCCACCGCCATCTATAGTAGATAGATGAGATTCAAGTTATCCTGGTAAATCTGCTCTGATATTAATTGTTGAAAATTCGACTGAGTCACTATCGAATAAAACTGTAGAATTTGCCGATATATGTGTGTTTTTTATTTCATTAATTGTAGATAAATTTTCATAGTATTTCATCATTTTTCTGCATAGTCTACAACAACCAATTTTACAACGGTGCGGAGTAGAAAAAGGATACAACTATCTGCTTTGTCTCGTGACAGATAAGGATAGTAAACCAATGTTAACCGGATGCTGACTTTATGACGTGGATGTCATTATAGTTTGAAAAATTCCGCTGAAGATGGAAGAGCACATTTGAATAGAGAATCTGATGTATAGTCTGGTAATAATAGATAAGTGGACATACTTAACAATTGAAAGAGTAATTTATTATACTGAGTACTAATCCAATCTTAATGAAGTAATATAATTCTTATTTAAGAGTGGGAACTATCCAATCATAATGAAGCATAACAATTAAAAGAATAATTTATTATAATGGGTACTATCATAGAGAAACAATAGCGTAAGTAGATATCCCATGGTATAGGGCGTTTATGTCGCAACTTTTACTGTTATCTCAAGCCGATTACTGTCGATTATTGTCGATTTTTACTGTTTTGTTGGGGTGAGAGTGTATGAACGGCACAATATGAGAGACTACCAGCGTCATAAAGCTTCACAGGAAAGAACCACGAAGATATTGTTTCTCTATGGTAATATCCAATCATTTAATTCTTATTTAAAAGTGGGTACTATCCAATCATAATGAAATAATTTAATTCTTATTTAAAAGTAATAATCATTAGTGTAATAATGTTATGAACACATTTCGAATAATTTATAAACGTTGAAACCAAACACAACTTGGCATCATTAGTCAAGTGAAGTTTTCTCATTACTGAAGCTATTCATTAGTATCAAGTGTTTTAGAAATAATTGGTATGGGAAAAACACAAGTACGGATTATATTAAGAGCGAAGAGATTTCAATCCTAAACACGTGCTGATATTTTTATTCATCGAAACGTTTTAATGAGCAACTGGGATGTAACTCACTGGAGTTGGAAAATGGGAGATTAGAGAAAGAGAGACTGAGGAAAAATAAGAGAGAGTGAGAGAGAAGAGAGTTTTGAAAACTCGGGACACAGTAGGGAGATTATAGAGAACAGCTTTCAGATCCAGGCGCGAGGTTTTCATAACATATTCATCCAGCTTTACAAAACAAAACGCTCAGATGTAATGTAAAACCGTTCTGTTTTAATGTGAAACCAGAGAAAACCTGTATGATTGTATAGTCTATGATACAACTTATTCAAGTTTGCAAATAATAATGAACTCCAATGCATCAATGATCACTTGAACTAGTTAATTATTCAACAAAAATTTGCAATTAATGCATCAATAATTACTTGAATAAGTTGCACTGCAACGATAGAAAAGAAAACAACAGGGCTGTTACTTAATCCCTGGTGCCAGAGAGTATAGAATGTAAATTCTATACTTTATACTATATGAAAATATATAAAGTATGAAAGTATATAAAAATTAACACACGTTTTCTATGTATTTCACACGACATGCAGTCAAATATTTGACTGAATTTTCTTAATACAGAAAAACGTGTATTAATACATCGCAGCTCGGAATGGATCAGGAAACCATCACCTTTATATAAAATTCTATACTCTATAGGCCTTGGGTGCAACTATCCCACCAATAATATATGCATTGATGCAGCGGACAACATTTTTCAGGAACACAACCAACAATGCAACTAATATGCATTGATGCAGCAGAAAACAACTTTTTTCATGAAGACTCTTTTTGAAGGCAAATTGGCGCATTGTGAGGAGAAAACCCGTGTTTTTTCTGCTTGCAACATTATTTTGCCATTGTGGACGAGAAAATTACACCAGCCTGATATTCTAAAATATGGATTGACTGACAAAGAATCCAACACCTCTGATAACCGGGGTCATTTAACTATGAAGTGATCTAAAAAAGAGGTGTTGTCAATAGTCTACAACAAAGGGAAATTCCCTGGTGTCTAGATTAGATACATTAGTCTCAAAACAGTTCATTATACACAATAGACACATTAAGCAATCTTATATATGGTTCAGCTACGTATTAAATACAATAAATAAATCTTGAAATAGATTTTATTTTTAATGTTTATGGAATTCTGATTTGTCAAAAAGGAGGAAATTCCAAAAATACTACGTATTGTCTTCGATTCAGAAAATTAAGTTTGAATTGATATTCCTCAGGTAAGTTTGCAATAATATTAACAAGCCTCAACTCTATAAAGTGCGGAATAGCATTTTCATAAACTTATCTATAAACTCAGCCAATACCTAAGAATAATGACGCTATAAGAATTTTATTCTAGTTGGTGTTAAGCAGGGGCGCCATTTAGGGTGGCAGGGGGTGCCTAGGCCCCCCCATGGATCAGATAAATAATGAAAATGCGGGTCTATCTACACGAATCCTAGAATCTCATACTGATTTAATACTCTTTTTCAACAGCAGTATTATAATTCCTTTTACAGTATCAACAATGTAGGAAAATTGCCTTGAAAATATGGATACGGGTACGGAGTAATAAAGAATACTGTATATTTTTCTCTGTGGTATGGTTGAAGCTTGAATATAGAATGGGTACAATTATTGATCAGGGCACAATAAGTGAGTTATTGCATAAATTTCAACGTAAGAATGAACAAGTTTTAAGATGTCACAGTGAAAGCAAAAGAAAGAGCACAATCAGACAATCAAAAATGTTTGTACAGAGTTGGTGAGAATTATGGGAACAGCTTAATGTTTCTTTAGCTTTCTAACTGGAAGTTTTTTTCCAATTAGAATATGATCCCCAATGAAATTGTTGAAATTGTCATTGTAAAAGAAAAATGTATCTTTTCCATGATTTTGAAGAAATCTGTTTCAGTGTATTCCTACTTTAGGGCCTCTCTGTAGACCTATATATTTCTAATAAATATTTCATGATTATAACTAATAATGCATATGTTTGTATTGATGTTTCAACCACATTTGTAAAAAACTGGAAAAAATGAAGCATATTATAACATCTTCGAATGTAAAATTTATGGGGAAAAACCCAGTACCCTCAATCCTTCGGTGGTATTCCTTCCCCCCCCCCGCCAAGCTGTTTGGTGAAATGGCGCCACTGGAAGGATACATCGAAATGATTATATTTCACGGAGGAAGACGAAACTGATAATAGATTCTTGTTCTTATATTTTGATTTGTCAGAATATAAACGAAAATTGGAGTTCTTTATTCCAGTTGGGAGCAGGGCCGAATCATTTTGGTGCCCCTAACCCCAATATTTTATCCGCCCTGACTCTAGTTGTAGTTACTCTCCTAAAACAAATTTTAAAAGTCTATGTGCCGGTTGCTGAAAAGCCGGTTGAATTTTAACCGTGATTAATTCTACTAGAACCAATCAGAGAAGCCCTCTTTTCAAAAACGCCTTCTCTGATTGGTTCTCGTAAAGTTAATCACGGTTAAAATTCAACCGGCTTTTTAGCAACCAGGCCTATTATGTCAACGAGCAGTCTCATTGGACAATGACAGCATGTGACGTTCTCAAGCTGCTTGCTTCCTATTGGTTGTGAGTTGCGGAGGTAAAATGGCGACTAGCAAACCCATTGACCAATCAGACAGCTCCTTAGTTTTGGAGCCGTGGACTACTAATTCAGTAACTCCTACAAACATCAATTTCAAGTTATTGTCCTAAGAAATGTACTGAACGATAAGAATGAAATACAAAGGGTTATTCATCTATCACATCCTCGTCGCCATTGTTAAGTATCGTTAAATACAAGAGACATCATTACTTTGATGCCATTAAACCAGATCAAGAACTGATCTATTTTTTCTAAATCCATAGCAACGTTAGAATTAACATATGATCTCTCAATACATTACAACTGAACTAGAAAATTTGTGATTCGATTCACAGGCTCAACTGAAGGTTCAGTTTCTGTTAAGGCCATATGGCCAAAATACGGAACAGTTTTTTTATCTGATCTGATCTAAAAATATATTGATCGGATTTTTTAGCGTGAACAAGCTATGTTTGTACCATTTCTAATGTTGACCTACAATATTATAACCAACTACAGTAGATCAATATCTAGATTAGTCTAAATAGAATAGATTAGTTAACGTAGCCCTGCTAATTGTCTTGTATGAAATTATTTCCTTTCATATATTGACACTGTCCACTGTTCGGAACATAAAATGACGATAATAATATCTCTGCCAAGGAATTGCAACCAGAGAAGTTTATTTGCAAAACATATACATAATTATAATATACATACACAAGAAGTTCTTATTTTCCCAGTCATGCCAAAAGCTATTGTAATTTAATGATTATTTTTATTTGTGAAAATATTTCTTTGGCAATAAATTCATTCATTCATTCATTAGTTGCTAATAATAAACTTAGTCCTAATTATGATACCCCACTATAATTATATGTTTCAGGGTAATTATAATATTCTTTTCTGAAACTAAATAATAATAATATTCTTTTCTAAAATATAATATACTAGTCGTCAGGCTCTCTTCGCTCGCCATATCCGTCTAGCAAGGGGGCTCCGCCCCCTGGACCTCCGACTGGATCGTCCAAAAGTGAGATCAGCGGGCTCGCTTCGCTCGTCTGCATTTTTCATTTGAGCATGCTTCTTTCCATCAGAAAGTCAAAGTACTGAGAAAACGCAGAAAAGCTGAGAAAAACGTTGAAAAAACGCTGATTTTGGGCGTATTTTTGATGAAATGTTAGAGTCACCTCATCACAAAATTTTTAGACCCTAGCTAAACCTCTGTACCAAATTTGAACATTTTCTGTCTATTACTTGATGAAAGAACTGAGAAAACGCAAAAAACCTCTAATTTTGGGCGTATCTTAAGCGTTATTTCAAATGCCTTCTAACACAACATAATTACACCCCAGCTGAGCTTCTGTAGTAAATTTGAACATTTTCTGTTCATTTGTTCTCGATAAAGCTGAGAAAGCGCAAAAAAACGCAGATTTTGGGTTTATCTTTGGAAATTTTTCCAAATCCGTTCTTCGTGCGCCTCTAAAGGGCCAACTGAACATACCTACCAAATTTGAACGTTTTTGGTACGGTAGATTTTTAGTTCTGCGAGTGAGTGAGTGAGTGAGTGAGTCAGTCAGTCAGTGAGTGAGTGCCATTTCGCTTTTATGTATATAGATTGAAGACTGATGATTCTCCACTTCATAAGAATCTGTATAGTCACAGAAAGGAGTGTTCAGTAGGACAAAAGATCAACTCACACTACTATAGCAACCGACTACTATTCACTACTATTCACAACCGACTCAACCAGCTAAAGATGTGTGTGCATTAGAGAGCCGTCAGGCGTTCTGCGGTTTTTCTTTTTATGGACAAAGTGGAGGCAATTAAATACCAGCGTTCTAGTTACATTTTTCAATTAAAGATAAATTGAAGAAAAAACAACACACTATCATGCAGTTTTCATATCTGTAACTTCAGTATCAATTTAATAATATCTCTCTCTCTCTCTTATTCCTTTTGACAGATTGATTGTCTTCATATTCTCTTTTCATTCAATCTTCATCATCTTTCTATTGATGAATATTCTATTCTTCTTCCTCCTGTCTTTTTTCTTTTTTTCCTTTCTTCTTCACTTCTCTATACTCATCTGTTCTCTTCGTTATGCATAATTTATTCTCAATTGTCCATGTAATATGTATCAAGCTTTGCTATCAGTTTCTTCTCTGTTATTATAATTAAATTATTTGTAGCTTAAATCTATACTTAATTTTTCTTGTAATTTGTTGAGTTTCAATGTAATAAGCATATTCTTTTGTTTGTTTCTTATCAACTAGTGTTTGCCATAGGTCTTACCAGACTTGGCAACGTAAGATGTAAAATAAAATATCAAATATCAAATTTCAAATATCTCTCTCTCTCTCTCTCTCTCTCTCTCTCTCTCTCTCTCTCTCTCTCTCTCTCTCGCTCTTAGGCTAGGGTCGGGTTCAGCTTTATTTTTATTGTCTTTACATTGTATCAATCTACATAAATTTAACTCATTTTTACATTTTATGCAACTACAGATACAGTATTTTCATCTTATATTGTTTTATGTTATTATAAAATTATACTTTGTAAAATCTTTGTTTTCAGGGTTGTTTTGTGTGCATGTGTGAATCAATGGCAACTTGATTAGATCTTCATTTCTTCATTTCTGATAGGTTTTCCTATATGATTTATCTAGTAGAATTTGAAATATTGTTTCCAATTGTATTAATAAATTAAGTTCAAATTCTCTTTTATTATATGTAATTGTATTTTGATTAAGAGTTTACTTGATATCAATCTTATGTAATCTTATTACATTATGTAATCTTTTTCTTCTGTTTTCTTATATGAATTTTTCTTCTATTGTAAAGGGTTGTGAGGTAGAGAGGACCTGGAGTCCTAACTCCGCCCTAATAAAGGCATATAATCAATCAATCTCTCTCTATCTCTCTCTCTCTCTCTAGGGTTGTGTAGCAGAGAGGGCCAGGAGTCCTAACTCCGCCCTAATAAAGGCATATAATCAATCAATCTCTCTAGTAATAATTTAATAATTAACTTTAGTTTCCATGTATCGATAACTGAGGACTGTGATTGGTTGGAATACTGTATAATATTCTTGGAATATTGGTTGGAATATTGTATAATTATTATGTATCGATAACTGAGGACTGTGATTGGTTGGAATACTGTATAATTAATTATTAATTAGATATTAATATTAATTTGATTTAGATTATTAATTAAGATATTGTCAGAGACAAGGCGTGCACAGCGTCTATCAATTCTATCGCTTATTTTAACATGTTAAAAATCTATGAAATTTGCGTGTAACACAAAGTTTTTATTTCTAAAACAATCCGTTTTAGAGGGAAATATATTTCTACAAAATGTATTTCTTCTCACAAAAAGTACATCATTGAAATGATAGAGAGAGAAAAAATGAAGTAACCTTGTGCTATTCCTCTCTCAAATTTAGATAAGGTTACACATAGTCCGAAATAGGTCAAGTCTTGTAGTTCTGCATTTAACAAAATTTTCGGTTCAACATATTTCCACAAAGATTTTAATATTTTGAAGGAGAACCGAAAAACAAACTCAATTCAGAAGAGTGTAAGAGGACTGGGAAGGAAATATCGATCTGCCAAAGCCACTCTTGTAAAAACAAGACACAAAACTTCTTTACCTGTTAACACAATATCTAAACTATACTTACTACAACGCTATACTTAAAAAAGGGCTCTACTAACATTCAGTAGCTCAAGATTACGGACAGAAAGAAAACATATATGGAGGTGGAAAACACTGTAAAATTCCACAAAACCGAAAAAACGATGATTAGAGTTGATAAGAAAGACAACTTTCGAGACACTAACAAAGGCTGATAAATGTGTCGATAGTTCCCAGTAGACTTTTCAGTATTTCAGACCAAATTCTCAGTTTCCAGTGATGTGAGTTTTAAGAAATATTAGGGAGAAATACAGTTGTTGAAAATGACTGTCTGAGAAACCTTTCAGATTAGATTGGCAAGGAAAAGTGTGGTGGAAAGCAGGTTTCCCGCTATTTGTGAGATTGAAAAGACCTTTTTCATCCAACTCCAGACTGAAATTGTGATTGAATGAGATGTGACGTGTATGTCTTCCTGTACAGACCACATCTTGATAAATGTTGACTAGTTTTACCTATACAGCTTGAGAATCAAGTGCCAATTCTGAACAAATCATTATGCAGACAATGTCTGCATTGGATAGTCACCAACGATTCACAACATCATGTAGAATGCTGTCAATAATAATCTTTCCTTGTAGTTTCGGAATATAAGTTGAATGTGATTTAAAAAACAAATGATGTACTCAAGGAATAAGTTTAGGCTTGCGACTATTGGTTTAGGGAGAATACCTTCCTTTGGATATGCTTACAATCTCAAGCCTCCATCTATTTTTTCACTTAAGCCTCACTTATAATTTTATATTTTGTTGAACAAAAGTTTCTTGGAAAAGACATGTTAATTTACATGTCGACGATTTTTCTGAACAAGTTGCACATCAGTAATAAATGGTACCTATTCATGTATTCTTTGTAAAAATATTGTTTCTGTCATTTCTAGAGAACTTCAAGTTTCTATTTCCATATTTCAAGAGTTTTTCTCTGTAGTAACTGAAGGTGATTTTGTGCTTTCTATCCATATTGGAAAAATATATATATTTACAATCAACATATCTTCATATTAATTAGAATAAAGAGAAACTAATATTGGCTGTAGCATCAGTATCAATATCTATTAAATGACAAAATTCGCACTACTATAAATCTCAACACAATCACTAGAAAATGAATTGTGCATTTCTCACTAAAATCCATAGAGAATGAATGTTTTAAAATAAAATCATTCGTTCAAATTGTACAGACAAGAAACAAACACACACGAAGCCCCGTGTCAAATGCCATGAGTTCTTTAATAACATTTTGTTATTAATATTTTATTCTGTAGTTGTTGCTTGTTTGTTGTTTCACCCCGTCTTCCGGAGGAGACGATATCCGTCGGTCCCGACTACCTAAAATGTAGTCGTCATCTCTCATCATCATCCCTCACACTCATTGCTCACGCAGAAGCCTAAGAGCTTATGTGGGCATCACCCTCAGTATTATTAACGTCCTTGTCATTACAAATCTAGGACTCCTATGAGCAACATTCTCAACAAAAAATGAACAAGCGTGATAACATGGAATACGCAACTCTAGAATTATTTATAAGGCTCTAAAAATGCTTCTTGGAAGAGCTGAAGATTAAATAGAAAGAAAAATAAAAATCTCAGTACCCTTTTTGAATTATTTTATCACAACATGTTTCAACATTAATGCCATTTTCAAGTGATAATACATGGAAAATGGCCTTAATATTAAAACATGTTGTGATAAAATAATTCAAAAATGGTACTGAGATTTTTATTTCTCTTTCTATTTATATTACAAGTAACCCTATACAGAAAAGAGATACTGAAGAATATTGTATTTTAATATTATCTGCAAAGTGCTTACTGTTTCTTTGACAAAGTTAAAAATTTGACAACAATTTTTGCCCATCATTTTCATTAGATTGGCCAAATTCCTTAGCGGCAGTTCCAAATAGTTTAGTTTCTGACTTCAACGCAGTCGTTAAAAAAGTATTACTTGAGAGGCCTGAAGAGTAATGAATTGCAATACTATCCGAAAAGTATTCACTGATTTTACGAGATAGTTTATAACACTGACTACAGTTTTAACAGGAAGGTCTAATTTTCTGTCTTCACCACAGTCGATAGATAGAATCTTCGAAGAGATAGGAATGAAATACTCTTCAAGAAAGAAATAATGAAGACCCTATGATAAAACAAGTGCGCGACCGCACAGTGAAAGTAAGTGTGACCGCGCGTGCGTGTGTGCTCGCGATGATTACGGTCCTGAGGACAATCACTGCACTCAAATAACTGTACCTTGTACCATCAACGAACAGGATAGATAACAAAGGTCTCTTCCAAAAAGCTTTTTGCAGTTCTCTCCCACTTTTTATTTTCCTCGTCTTCTAGTCATTCTCTCTTGCTCTCTTGCAGTGCCGGTACACTTGTTCTATTTTCTTCTTCTACAGTGAAATTCATTGTCAGCATTTTTTCATTTAAATAACATAAATGCTGACAATTTAAAGTGAATGCGACTTGTCATTATCTTGCTCTGTTCTTTACTTATCATTCAACATCCGTACCTTTCCTTTCAAATCACTCTCTTGCACTGCACTCCCATTCTCGCACTCTCTCTACATGGATAGAGCACTCAATCACCTCTCTCTCTCTCTCTCTCTCTCTGCATAGATGAAGCAATCAATCAATCTCTCTCATTCACTCTTTCTCTCTCACGCTCACTTCTTTCCAGTGAGAAGAGAGAGAGAGTGAATGGGACACTCTTTAGAGCAGAGAACCAGCACTGCATGACTGGCAGGACTTCACTTTGAACAGTTAGCATTCCTTATGAATAGCACGAATTTATTTGTGACATCCGTCCGGCGGGCGACACATGAGAAAAGGCTATTTTCTAGCGTGGAAACGTCAGCAGTTGAATTTTGCATTGGACGGGGACGTGATGGCGTGGGAGGATGCCAATTATTCGCAACAGAAGCGTGCTTTAATCAGGTTTGTCAACTGCAGAACATCCCGTTCAGGCATATCATATGAATAGAACATTCTCGACGGGTGGTATACGACTGCAAGAGGAAAACTTCGAGGAAAACATGTTCAGATCAATAATTGGATGTCAGACTGGGATTCTATAAATATAGAGCTGGAGATTTGTACTGACCTCTCTAGGAGGATGCAGCCAAGAATATTATTCAGCTTCCACTTCTATTCTATCCATGTATCTTATTTATTGAATTTTGTCCAATTGTGATGGTATATTTTATAACAAATTAACTTTCTATTATTATCTTTATTCTCAGACACAATTTATATCTGTAAAGATGGAAGAGAATTGAATTGAACTGTTGTCTTTATTTAAATCCTGAAGAGATAGATAAGATAGACTGACTGGTCTATTTCGTCCACATAAAAATTATTTTATTTTATTTATACAACGTTGTGAATAATTTTGTTTTGATCTGGCACCTGCTGAAAAACCCTCGGATTTAGCAGGACCCAACAATGTAAAAATATTCTTTCAATAAAATTGATTGACTTTAGTCTTCAATTGTTACTAGGCTTGTCGCCTATGGTAACATAGTTACAATAATATTTATAATTTTACAAATCATTATAATGTTACATGATATGAGAGAGAGAGAGAGAGAGAGAGAGAGAGAGAGAGAGAGAGAGAGAGAGAGAGAGAGAGAGAGAGAGAGAGAGGTATAGCGATTTGAAGAAAAGGTACAGAGTAATGATTGAATGATAAGTGAATAATTGAATGAACAGAAGAAGATATCGACTATAGTGAGATTTTACATAGATATGAAATTATTATACCGGGTCACTTGGAAAAATAGAACAATTTCAATGAAATACATTACTGAAAAACTGAAGCATTTTTCTGGAAAAATTCAAAGTGGCCAATGTAAAAATTGAGTAAAATTTGATGTGTGTTAAAGATGATGTGTGAGCACACACGAAAGCATGCTCCTGTAGAATATTAAGTTTTAATTTTTATTAATTAAAGTGGATTTTTGACAACGTTCTAAGTCTATTCAATTGAGTAAAATGTTTATTTTACTGTATGCTTATTTAGATATAATATGAGAATTTCGTACAAAGGGTAGAAAAAAGGGATGAAAGATGAGATTTATCATCAGAGCGTATTAGAAATGTTTACTTCCTATAATAGCAGTGAAACGACAAAAAATATAAAAGATAAATAAAAGTGTTATTAAAGAACTCATGGCATTTGACACGTGGCTTCTTGTGTGTTTGTTTCTTGTCTGTACAATTTGAACCAATGTTTTTCTATTAAAACATTCATTCTCTAAAATGAGAAATGCACAGTCCATTTTCTAATGGATTTCAGAGAGACATACCAATTTTATTCACGATTGTTATGCAGCTAAGAACTTTATCCTCAGACAAATTCATCAAACATCTGTTTTTCGATGTCACTGATAAATTATTAATATAAATAGACATGTAATTAATATAAAATACTTTTAATTAATGCTTTTATTGCCAGTAATATCATTATAGCTCAATCGCTATATTGGTGCATGTCCTAATTTGTCGACACGAAGTTATTCCGTTATTTCAAGCAACATTTAAACATTTGTGTACCAGAACTTTCCTTTTTTCAATATTAACTTGTGCAAGTTACAAAGACTGTCATTCTGCACGTTAAGAGCCTACTATTAATATGTATATCTAGATGTGTTCAAACTTTCCTACACGTTTAAATGCATATTATTATTATTATTACAAAAAATAATGGTATATATATTATTGAAATAAAATTTTATTTGCATTTCATTTTTTGGAAATTTTGAATTGAATTAGATGCGACACCGATTTCAATATAAAAATAGATATAGTTAAGAATTAATTATTATAGTAATCTCAGCCGACTACTGGTTTCGTAAAATATACTATTATGTATTGAGATATGATTCAATAATCTGGGACATCAATAATGCTGAATTTTCAGATACACAAATACTTTTATAATATTTTATCGAGACACCAAAAAATAATAAAGACATGGGTATTTTTCTGGTAATACAATATGATTTCAAAATATTCAACCTTAATCCGTTTTCAATCAGTCATTCAAAACAACTGATGATCAATGAAAAACTAAAAATGGCAAGCCTACTGTTGAATAGGGTCATCTTGAATTGTCATTGTCTGAAATGCATACGTTTTCATTCATCCAGGCCAAATTTGGGTCTAAGAATCAATTCTCTTAATAAAATTGGATTATCCATTATGCAAAAAAAGATTGCTGAGCCAAAGTGGCCGTAATGAAATATGAAGAGCCATAAAATGATTAAAAGGAGTGATATTGTTTGCGCAGGTTCTGAAAAAGTATAGATGTCATAATAATTATATTTTTGCTAATATCAGAAAACAATTCATTTCTATATCAATACCACGAATCCCATGAGACTGGTTCCAGAATTCATTAGCTGTTCATATGATAAAAAAACTGATAGTGTTGGTGATTTATAATACATTCACTGATTGCATGTGCAACAAGCAGGGGCCGGATTTGGGGATTTGGCACCCCTAGGCCCAGTTTTGTTCCACCCTGACTTTATTTAGCGTTACACTCCTAAAACATATTTTTAAGATCTTTAGCAGGCCTATTTTGAGTTCTGAACACCAAATAAAGTTAGTTGTTTGAGTACCATATCATGGTGTAACTTTATGATTATTGTGAATTTTGTAAAGCACATACTTCTTTCTGGTTTGTTCAATTGGACAATTTTAGATATAATACTAGCGGACGATGCAGAACTAAGACCAAATAAAAGACAGTGGTTTTGGTAATGTAAGCCACGCCCAGAATTTAACGAGAAGTCTCATTGGACGATGACTTGCATTTGTAACACTCTCAAGCTGCTTGCTTCCTATTGGTTGTTGAGCGGTAAAATGGCGACTGATCGACCAATCAGACAGCTCCTTGGTTTTGAAAGCGAGGACTACTGATTCAGCCACTCCTACATAAATGTCATGTTATTGTCCTAAACTCAGAAGTGAATTCAGCAATAATAATTTAATAAAAGGGTTATTTATTTATTCCAAGTATGACTGAACTGGAAAAGTTTGAATTCGATTCACAGGTTCAGCTGGAAGTTGGTGCTGAGAGCTTGGAGAGTTTTTCCACCAATTTATTTATTTATTCACAATGGAGACAACGGGTTTCCCCAAATATGTCTCCTTTTCAATAAAAATCCTACAAATACAAATGAAAAAAATCATAAAAAATACAAATAAAAGAAATAAAACTTATGCAAAAAGAAATAATACAGATAACAAAAATAGTAACTAACCCAGAGAAATAGAAAGATTTAAAATACTCATGGAAAAAAGTTAAAATAAAAAATATGAAGAATCTAAAAATTCGAGTGAGAAATTTATATTTGCGTTTCTTAAGCATTTCATCAAATGAAAAAGTCAGCCCTTTTTCAAAATGTTAAATACTTGTCAGTTTTCACTAAAAACTGATGTGCTATCTATCACTTTTAGTGATAAAAAGAAATTGACCGAATATTAGGAAAAATAACATGTAGCCGTATCTGATAATTTAAAAAAATCACAGTTGACTAGAAGAAATTTTGACATTACAATATCAAAATACAGGTGAATTTTGCTAAAAAGTTACGAGACGGTCTAAATTTACCCACTTTTTGCTATTAGAAAAAAGTGATTTAATAATAAGCAGTTCGTGCTGGAAAACAATATTGATGAATTCTAAATTTACCATTAATAATAATATCGAGTGACCTGGCTGGCTTCAGTTACCATTGAATATGTAACTTGTGACTTTCGAGGAACGGGCCCCTGGACTAATTGAGAAAGAACAAATTCCAAAACATCCTTTTCGTTTGAATAGGTAGTTTTTTTTTGCTGGACTTCTTTGAAGTTTGAAGGTTCTTCAAAAATATATTATATTGATTCGCCATAATGTCAAATTATGGATTGAAATACAAATCTAAGAATATAAAGATACATAGATTATATCACAAGTAGCCCTAAACAGATAAGAGACAATAAAATGTCAAATTATGTTTTATCTGGGCTAATATAATATTTTATTCTATTCTTATAAAGTGCAGTAAACCATCTCCAGTGTGAGCAATCTTTTTAACAGTATATAACAGCCAGATTTAGCTCACTGCACTACTCAGGAGCATAATGGAACTTCTTTTTTTAGAACCTATGACGTTGGACGATGTGCAATTTTAACGCATCAGAGAAAATTCCATTATTACTTTATCATGAAAATAACAAATTTCCCATACGAGGTTCGGATAATTGAATACACAGCATCAAGGGTGTGATGAGAATGAGTGGTGGTGGGTATATGTGGAATGAGAATTAATGAAAATAGGGTTATTTAGGTACAAAATTGGAATTTTCCTCTAGAAAACTCATTACAAGCTCGAAATAGCGAACATGACGAAGGCAGTTCTTCAATTAAACTTTGTTTACACAGAAAAGTGCCGCTAAGTCTCCATGTATGGTGGGGATGACAAATTGCATTACACACACGTCTAGTTTGAAGGATTAAAACAAAAAATAATATCAGACTGGCCTCGTTTCGTGAAAAATAACTGTGAAAGATGCGCCTTCCACCAAAACATCAATTATTACTTATTAATAATTTCATAATTCTAGATATAAAATATTAGTATTACTTATTTATTTCATTAACACCATAGTGAGGTCCACGTTATAATGGCAGTGTTTAATCAAAGAAAAAATCACAATTTCTTAGAAAGTAATAAATCATATTTACAGAAATATTAGAGAAAATTATTCCATTTTGTTTAAATCATGACCAATAAATTTTTATAAATATAATTATAGTAGGTGGTAAAATGTTGCAACAAGGGGATGTTTAAAACCTTGGCAGAATTCAAACAACTCATGACCAGTCAGACTGAAGTTGCGACGTTCTAGACCACTAGGCTAGGCTAGCAGGTGATTGAACAAGAATAACAATATACGTTAAATTTTCATTAATCAATTTACACACTAAACTTATCCGAGTACAATACTAACTTGTATAACCAGATAATATGACGGTATTATTCTATTGCTATCCTTGTCTATCATTCAACAAAGCGGATAGCACCATCTCTTTCTCGCTTTGCTCTGTTGCCAGATCGTCTTTTAACAATGTAGAATTACTAATTAATTAACAAAATATTTCAACTTTATTATGTAAATTCATTATGAAATTATTGAAAAATAAAATAAAATAGAATTGATTATTTTAAACGAGAATGAACAGTTAACATTACATCAATAAACCTGTATCAGCTACCGTCTATAGAAGGCCTTGACAAGACAGAGGATCGGCAGCGTTTTTCTCTTATCTTCCTGCACTGCCATTGTAACGTAGACCTCACTATAGCACAAAATCAAAACAATGATGGAAAGAGAAATAACTGAATTGATCAAACCCTATTTTTCTCACAAATTTAGATTGTTGATGAGCCAGTCTGAATAAGGTTATGGTACCAATTCTTAGTATTAGTATTTAGTATGCTCAGTAATACAGCCTAGTTTAAACTGTTTTCGTTATTTTGTATTTTGAGTTGCCATTTAATTTTTATTTGTTGTAATATTTTGATTGTTTTTCATGAGTGTATTAGGGCACTTATGTTCTGAAATGAATAAATAGTATTTTAATCATCTGAACTTCAAATCAAATTTTTTTCAAGAAATAAGAAAGTATTCATGACACGGAATTTCTCAAAATTAGATGAATTTCACTCTTTCTAAAAAGCACGAAAATAAAAAATATTCAATGCTGTTGGAAGTAATAGTTGGTTAAAAATATAAAAATAACGGTCTACAAAATAGTAGTCTATAAATAATAATGAATAGTTTATAAGGGTTGGTTATGATTGAAAAATGTTTTTTTCAAAATTTGCTTTTCACCCGTTGCTACTCTATGAATATGGTAATGAATTAATAACGTTTGGATGAACTTAACATCTGCTATTGACACACACTTTTCAAATATTCTACAGATGGAAATTACTGAGATTTTGCAATTATTCAAATGCTATTGAATTAATAATTATTATTAAACGAATAATATTGACAACAGGGTAAACAGCTAGATTGAAATAATTTTTGAATAGTAGCGCTCATCGAATTTCCATCTAGCTGTTTACCCTGTTGTCAATATTTGCAGTAGCAGAAGTCTTTGGGGTGATTTACAGCATTTAATTTGGATTTTCGTTTAATCATTATTTTTTCAAATATTATATTTTTAGCTAAATGATGCACACATGAGTATTTGTTTTGCTTAAAAGATGAGGTGCATAAATAGATGGATAAGATTATATATTTATTTATGGAGTCAAAGGGTAACCCTATTTTGTCTACTTTGCAAAACAACATACAATTGAATTCTAAAAGAAAAAAAAAATAAAAATATACAAATTTAAGAAGTCTTACAACCACAAAGCAAGTAGCATAAAGAAAAGAAAATAATATCAATTTAATTATTATTTAATGAAAATCCTAAATAAATGCTGCAAATCACCCCGAAGACCTCTGCTCCTGCAGACATTGACAACAGGGTTAACAGCTAGATGGAAATTCGATGAGAACTACCATCCAATGAGAACTAGCATTTAGCATTTGAATAAATGCATTCTCTATTTAATTCCATCTGTAAAATATCAATTTCTTAGAAAGTAATAAATCATATTTACAGAAATATTAGAGAAAATTATTCCATTTTGTTTAAATCATGACCAATAAATTTTTATAAATATAATTATAGTAGGTGGTAAAATGTTGCAACAAGGGGATGTTTAAAACCTTGGCAGAATTCAAACAACTCATGACCAGGCAGACTGAAGTTGCGACGTTCTAGACCACTAGCCTAGGCTAGCAGGTGATTGAACAAGAATAACAATATACGTTAAATTTTCATTAATTAATTTACACACTAAACTTATCCGAGTACAATACTAACTTGTATAACCAGATAATATGACGGTATTATTTTATTGCTCTGTGTTATAAATGAGCAGTACCTGTGTAGATTGGAAGGAAAACGTTTGTGTAGAAGTAACGGAGGCCAAAGAAGAATCGTCAGTGGAAAGCAGGAAATTTCATGGTCTGTAAACATCCTGACCAACTCTTCCCGGATTCCATCTTCTTTTTCATCAGAAAACTACGGATACTACAGCCAAGAAATCGTATATGTGAGAAAACAATTTCAAGGAAGTCCAAAGAATGAATTGGGATCATAGATGCAGCAATAGTAGTTATTAATTAAGGAAGTAATAAGTAGTTGAACCTTTAAGCAGGATGAAAAAAATAAAGCGTAGGGAGCGGTTATTTATTTAGCATACCGCTGATACATAGAACAGATACATATGTCTCATATAACTTGCTCATTTATAACGCAGACAGAGCGATAGAATAATAGCGTCATATTCTTCAATGTTGTTTTCCACCACGAACTGCTTATTATTAAATCACTTTTTGCTATTAGAAAAAAACTACTAGCAGTCAGATATTTTACAATAAATGAATTAATCACTCACTGTGACAACGAGATCTTTCGGCAAGTCCGCCATCTTCACCAAATGAAGAATAAATTAATTCATTTATTGTAAAATATCTGACTTCTAGTCGTTTTTTTCTAATAGCAAAAAGTGAGCGTCATATTATCTAGTTATACAAACTAGTATTGTATTCGGGTAAGTTTATTGAGTAAATTAATTGAAGCAAATTTAACGTTGATAGAACTTTATAGGGCCGGTTTCCGAGCTCCGGATTTGGCTAAGTCCTAGACTTTAAACAGCTGGAGTCAGAAAATTGGCTTTCCGAAACGGGGCGTAGTCGCAGTCATTGTCATAGTCACGTTTGAATTAAATTTCAATAAAACTAGAAAATTAAACACAAAATAAAATAAAGAGAAAATAGTGTAAAATTTCAGCTATTTTGAATTATTTATAAATGTTTAATTTCTTCAAGGAAAAACGTTTCCAGTTATAGAAATGAGAAAATAAAAACTGCGATTACTGTTATAAAAACTGCAACTATGCCCCGTTTTGGAAAGCTAATTTTCTGACTCCAGTTGTTTAAAGTCTAGAACTTAGCTAAATCCCGAGCTCGGAAACCGGCCCTAAGTCTCAAACACGTTCACTGTATATTTCCAATTTCTTTAAGATATTGCGCAGTGTTTGGTCAGGAGAACATAAGTTATTCTGACCGCTATTATGCCTAATCGCACTGATTAGAGACGTAGTGCCCTCCAAGAGCATTTTAATGAGACCTAGATTAAAGTTCTAAAGACATAGGTTTTAAAATAGTTTGCGAAATATTTTCTTTTTAATCCGAATTTTACAATATTTGATTCAGGGATTGAATAATGAGTCTGGTTTGGAACTAATTTATCCAGAATAAACAAGCAGCTGATAGCTAACAATTTTATTGCTAGTTTGAAGTAGCATGAAAAATTGGAGTGTTATCAAAAGTAATTATAATTTTTGAGAAGGTAATAATTATTGTCCTGCGCTCCGCAGCCATTATATCACTATTGTGAAGCGCAGAAGTAACTAAATTAAGTCTAATTAAGTAACTAAATTAAGAATGAATTTTATTAAAACAGCAAACGAATTACCAAAAGTGACCTTGTATTAAATTCATCTGTATTATTAACCTATTATTTTATTAATTTCAAAAAAGAGTAGGCTAGTATAATTCTATTTTATAAATAAATATAAGTAGCCCTGAATTCATACATTTTAAGAAGATAACAAAAGTGAATATGAGCATGGAATATAGCATCGAAATTACATAATTAATAATGAATTAATTGAAAGAGCTGTTAATTTGTTCATTTCGATGATTGGTAGAATATTTTTCTCAAATATTAAACGAACGTTATTTCAGATAAAATAAAATCAAACTGTAGAAATGTTAGAAACACAGTTACACTTGGGGTGGGAAAAAATCTAATTCAAGATAACTATGGTGAGTTCCACGTTATAATGGCAGTGAATTAAGATAGGAGAACAGCGTTGCCGATTGTCTGCCGTAAATAAATATATTTCTACATTGATAAAAACGGATATGGTAACATTGTGGAGCTAGAAAAGGATAGCGCTATCAGCTTTGTCGAATGATAGACAAGGATAGCAATAAAATTGCTAATCAAACACTGCCAAATCAAACATTTCCGTATAGATGTGACAAACTAGTAAATATTATACCACAAGACTTCATATCAGACAATCAAAATTGCTATAAGAGAAAAGAAATCTTATCATGGATCAAAACATCACCTGACGTTTTCAGTAATCAAAGGCAGTAGCTTATAACAAATTCTAAATTTATGTTTCTCCACTCACCTCTTCTCATCACCAGTTGACTTGTGCATTCACTGTGCTTCTTCTCTTTCTCAGGTTTTCCCTCTTATATTGTAAAAAAACTGTTCTTCATTTCACTCTGTATTTCAAATTTGTTTTACCATTAGGCTATTCTTAGTCATTTATTATATTCTATTTTATAAATATTTTTTCTTTTCCACGTTTCTCAATCTTTATAATATAAATTATTATTCTCTTACTCATGCTCGCGAACAGACGAAAGTCTTGCGAGCTACACATTCTTTTGTACTCTTTATTTATTTTTGTATTTTTGTATATTTAAACTATGTAAAATGTGCAAAGAATGAATAAATTGAATTGAATTGCCATTATAATGCGGGCCTCACTATAGAAGAAGGGTTTATATAGTGAGGTCCACGTTATAATGGCAGTGTGTGATTTGCAATGGTATTGCTATCCTTGTCTATCGTTCAACAAAGCAGATGGCGCTAACTCTTTCACGCCTTGTGATGTGGCCACATCGTTTATCAACAATGTAGAAATTCAACTAATTTGACAAAATAGTTAATCTCAATTATGAAAATTTATCATTACATCTTAAAAAATATATTTTCTTGACAAATAAAATATGATTAACTATTTTCAACAATAATGAACAGTTAAATTCATCAGATAAACCAGTATCAGCTGTTTGGGTGGCAAGGCTGAGATCTGGCAACCCTTTTCTCCTCCTATCTTCCTACACTGTCATTATAACGTGGACCTCACTATAGTTATAGTGGATCCAAGTTTTTTTTCAAATTTTCTTGAATTCATGAAACTTGACTAATGTGAACCCCACTTTGGGATGAAGACATAATGGAGCGGTGAAGGTATCTCCAAGTTTGAGTGCTGAAAATAATGCATGAATTTAAATGTGTCAGAACATACCAGAGGAAACTACTATAATGCTGTATTCTGTGATAGTAAGCTCCACTCTGAACGCCACCATTAAATAAATGCATCACATTGATCACTCTCACACTTTAACTATGTTTTCTGCCCAAAGTGGGGTTTACATTAGTCAAGTTTCTTGAATTCAAGATAATTTGAAAGAACAAAAACAGAAACTATAGTGAGATCCACGTTATAATGGCAGTGGATAAAGATAGGAGAATAGCGATGCCGATTCTCTGCATTAATTAATTATATTTCTACACTGTCAAAAACATAATTGGCATCGTTGTGGACCTAGAGAAGGATAGTACCACCGACTTTGTCGAATGATAGACAAGGATAGCAAAACCAAAGTTCATCAAATACTGTCATCATAACGTGGACCTCACTATAGAATCCACTACTGTATAACAATGTAAACTCTTCTTCTAGTTTTCTTGAACTCAAGTTTTGTTGGTTCAAAACTTGAATTTTCAAGCTTTTCAATTAATTAGGTTTTGATCATGTTCGACTGTTGCATTATAGTTGAAGGTACAATCTAACCTAGAAACGGGATAATGAGATAAGAACAGCTGTCAGACAATCCAGAATCTATAAAAGCAACTAAATAAAAACGTATGTTGCAGATGAAGAATTAAACTTTGAGACTACTGTAATTGAATTTTATATCATTTTTACTTAATAATTATTAACTTTTGAGGTTGTGAAAACTTCAATTCAAGTTTGAAAGATTTGTTTATTATTACACAAACCCTGTAATTGTAATTCATTCCTTTTCATTTTTAATGTAGCCCCCACTTGACGGGTTTGATTCCAGATTGTTCACGGTATGAGGACTTTGTTTTCAAGATCAGCATATTAAAGTAAAGAATGTGTCTTACATAATTGTGTCTTAATGCATATTAAAGAATGTGTCTTCAATGAAATTTTAGAATTTGAACCATTTTTAAAACTCATCACCTTTTTCAAAAATAATTTTAGTGATTTATTAAAATAGAAAAATATTGACTTGAAAATGACATTAATGTCATGTTGTGACAAATTAATTTAAAAGGGTACTGAGATTTATATTTTTATTTATACCAAAGAGATTTTTATCATATATTATTAGCTTAATTTCATAATTCAGACAGCAATGATACATACAGTCAAGTGAGAAGTCAGAAGAATAAAGTGCTGAGTAAATAAAGTGGCACGATGATTCTATTACCGTTAGCTACATACGGTAGCCTAGTTACTGACAGGACCACTGAAAATTCCATTCTCATGATTAATTAAACAAGATTGATTAACATGAATCCAAAAGAACTGTTTGTTATGTTCCATATTTTAAAATCAGAGAATATTAGAAGCTAACGCGTTGAAAGGCCTTTCAATAACTGGTGATTATTGTTCATGATAATACGGGGAAGACTCTCGTCCCAATATTGCAATACAAAAAAATATAAGGGAGAATAGCTCAATTAGACCTGTGTAACAGCAGATTGTATTCAGTACTAGCAGGGTTTTTTAATCTATTTTTTGTTAAAATTCAATCTCCTTATTTCCAGGAAACAAAAAAAAATAGAATAATTATTTTGTCAAAACCAAATTTGGATTTTCGTTTAATAATAATTTTTAATTCATTAGCATTTGAATAATTGCTAAAGCTCAGTAATTTCCATTTATAATCAGTTCATTAGTGCATAACTCATAAGTGATATAAATGCGTCAATCTTGTATTCCCTATCCCGTACAAGTATAATTTCATTCCTTTATAATATTATAGAAGATAGATAGGTAATCTACTATTTAGTACGGTATAGGTACTGTATCTAGAATCTATAGAATGTTCTAGATTCTAGAAGGAGCTCACAGAGCTTGTTGATGATCCATGAGAAACAACATCTATACTTCACGAGGAGAAATGTAATTATCATAATCAGTAGTAACTTGATAAATACTCATATGAATTGACAAGTTTTCATACATTACATTAGCAATCACAGTAATAAAATAATGAACATGAATGGAACATGATTGAAGAGGAAATGAATAGACTTACTTCTCCTCCACTGAAGACATCACATCCTCAGCTTTCATTTTGATATCTCCATCAAGTAGGTCTGCATTGGAAGCTAGCGACTGCAATAAAATTACTGCGGCAAAACCACAAAAAGCCTCACGGCTGATTTGGAACATTTTGAATCTTCTAACAATAGCAAATTTGCGATAAAACACAGCGCACAAGAGATTCAACTATAATCTAACAAGTAAAGTGGTAGCCGCTCAGTTTATATACAGGTCAGCTCCAGCTGCCCCAGCACAGCTGTTGGAGGAAACAGCTTCTCTTTGTCTAAGATACAGAGTAACGACCGGCAACGGTCACAGTTATCACAGAGTTATTCAAAAGTATTCTGTGCTCCTGGTAACGGTATGGTATAACGGACATTGTTGCTGACACTTTCAAGTCCTATCTTTCTGACAGAAGGCAGATAGTGAATGTTCGGGGTGCATCATCTGGCGAACTGCATGTACGGCATGGGTACCGCAGGGCTCTGTCCTGGGGCCAGTCCTGTTCATCCTGTATATGAACGATTTGAGAGTCGGCGGAAGTGAGCTGCTGTTTGCGGATGACACAACCCTTGTTGGGAGACGATCCTCGCCTGCAGCTGCCACCCTTGAGTTGGAGGAGTCCTTTGCTGGTGCAGAACGCTGGTTTCAGGAGAACAAGCTGTTGCTCAACGTCGGCAAGACACAGAATATCATGTGCACTCTGAGAAACCACTTCAATCATTCATTGAATGAACCAGTGAAGCTTCTGGGATTTAACATCGATCCAAAGTTGACATGGAGTGCTCATGTGGATGCTGTATGCAGAAGACTGTCTCGTGTGATCTACCTGTTGAGAAGACTGAGGTGCTTGCTGACTGAGGAACATTTGATTATGGCATATTAATACCTTAATACCTTAATACCTTCAGCTTCATCCATTACCCACAATTGTGGGATCGATGGCGTCAAAAAATCAAAACACGTACAAACACATGAAAAAAAAAACTGTAACAGTTCAGATGGCAGTGATCCAGTGCTCATGCTCTCAATAAAAATTCAAATTATCACTCATAAATTCGTTCACACTGTAGTATGCCTTTGCACACAGTAGCTTCCGGACGGTTCTCCTGAAGGCGGCCTCATCCAATTGCTTCACACTATTAGGCAGCTTGTTGTAGAATTTCAGGGCTGAAATCCTGTAACTGGCCTGTGATCGGTGGAGGCGTCTCCCGGGGATATCCAACAGCTCACTGCACCTGGTGTTGTGGCGGTGGATGTCACTACGGGCAGCTAGAGTATGCTGTATCTTCTTGACATACACCAAGCACAGGAGGATGTAATGGCTGAAGACAGTCAGTACACCAAGGTGAGCAAAGATGGGCTTGCAGTGGGCAAGATGATCGCTGCCTGTTATAATTCTTATAGCCCTCTTTTGCAGTCTCAGCACATCAGCAGCCCCCGCTGAATGACCCCACAGAAGCAAGCCATAGGTAATGTGGCAATGGAAGAGCGCATGATACATCATTATCAGGTACTTCTCAGTCACCAGGCCCCTCATCCTGAGCAGCAGAAAGCAAATGCGGGAGAGTCGACTGGTTACTTGCTGTATATGACTGTTCCAGCTGAGTTTGCTGTCCAAGACAAAACCCAGCAGCTTCACTGGATTCTGAGGGTCACGCGGCTCACGTGACAAGCTGCAGATGATCCTTTGGGTCTTGTCCTCATTCAGCTGGAATCGATTAGCCAGGAACCATGAAGTGGCAGACTGAAGATGCTCCGCAGATGCCTCCAAAACCGGCTCAAGCTCAGCACCCGATGACAGTAGAGATGCATCATCCGCGAACATCAGAGAGGAACCGTGGTCGTCGAGGTCATTTATCATGACAAGAAACAGTGTAGGCCCCAGCACCGATCCCTGAGGAACACCAAAAGTTACCGGAAGTGTCCGGGAGTCAGCACCACTGAGGGAGACAAGCTGAGTCCTTCCAGAAAGGTAAGAGCCCAAGATGGAAAGGGCAGAGTCTCTAAGACCATAAAAGCTCAGCTTTCTAAGAAGAATGCCATGGTCCACGCAGTCAAAGGCTCGGCTCAGATCACAAAGAGCAAGAGCAAGAGACTCACCATCCTCGAAGGCAGCATCAATCCGCTCAGCCACATGGTCGACTGCACCCACTGTTGATCTCCCAACTCGGAAACCAAACTGCATGTTGGAGAACAGGCCATTCTCCTCGAAAAAGGCCTCCAGCTGAGGCTTTATCACTGCCTCAATCACCTTGCCAAAGACAGGAGTTATGGAGATTGGCCTGAAGCTACGAAGGTTCTCACGATCACCCTTCTTGAAGACTGGGACAGTTCTTGATGTTTTCAAGAAATCAGGAAAATTTCCAGACCTCAAGCACTCATTGACAGATGCAGAGAGAGGAACTGCAATGGCATCAACAACCTCTCGAAGCATGCTCACAGACATGCCAAACACATCTGGACTTTTTGAGGGTTTGAAAGAGCGTATGATCCTCCTCAAGGCAGCTGGTGTGGTGGGGCGAAAGAAGGAGAGATGCTCCTGTCCCGGCTGGATTCTTCCTTCCAACAGATCAATTGGATCAATGGCAGTATCAGGCAGGGAATCCACTATATCCTGAACCGAACCCACAAAGAAGCCATTAAAATCATCTGGGCTTGCAAAGTCGATCTTTTTCCGTGGCATGGATCTGTTTGTATTTATCACATCCCAGGCAGCTTTGCATTGGTTAGGTGCATCCTCGATCTGTCGCTCAGTTGCCAACCTCTTAGCCAGCTCGATCCTCCTCTTGTAGAATTGTTTAAAGTTTCTATATCTAGCAGAGCTGTCAGCATCACCATCCTCACATCGGTTCTTGAGAGCGAGCATGAGTCCCTTAAGTCTGGCCAGATCATCAGTATACCACTCCCTGTGGCCATCCAGATGTCTAGGTCTCCTCCTTAGTGCCTGGGGGCAGTGAGGCCTGACAATCTCAGGAAAAAAGAAATCGAATCTGTCACGAAAATATTGAAAAAAAGCTGCAAACAACTCAGTACCACCTGAGGAGAGGAAAATATCATTCCAGGGTGTACTGGACAAGATACCTCTGGAATTTTCAAGGGCTGATTCATGCACAGGTCTCGTTCGAAAAATGTAATCAGCATGCCAGGTAGAAGAGGGCGCGACACGTGCCTCAGCCGCCTTCGGAGGATGCAAGCAGTACTCAAAGCAGAGTGGTCATCCCCATGCAACTCTATCACATTTGTGCTGCAAAATTATTATTCACTGTTCCATAGTCACATTATCTATGGAATACTGCTGTGGGGACATTCTTCACACTGTGAGAGTATTCTTATGCTGCAGAAGAAGGCAGTTCGGATATTGTCATCCAGTGGTCATCTGGAGCACTGTGGGCCACTCTTCGCCAGACTTGGGATTCTCACAGTTTTTAGCCAGTTCATCTTTGCTTCCCTGGTTGGTATAAGGAATACCAATCTGACAGTGAATTTGAGGGGGTTGCAGAGTGCCTACTCACTTCGAAATGCTCTCGAAGTCAATGTTCCTCGATGTAGGCTAAGTAAGGCTCAGAACTGTTATCCCAATATCGCTATTAAAATGTTTAATATGCTACCTCCATCTGTGCGTCATTTGAATGACAGTGAGTTTAAGAGGAGACTCAAGTCCTGGCTGCGTGCCAGACCATACTACTTCTTGAGTGAATTTTTTCAGGAGTCTACAGTTGACATTTAGTGGCCATCACCGTGTTTAGCCATCTATGCCATTATGTTTTATTTTTTTGATGTGACAGTGTTGTCAAAAACTTCTGTGTGATATTGTATTTTTGACGTGATGACCAACCCAGCTCATCTGGCTGGTTAATGGTCCTACAAATGAAGATTGAAGATAACCCATCTTACCTTTCCCCATGTCTACTCATAACTTCGATTCTTTCAGGCCGATAAGTATGGAGGACCTGACGAAAATTATCAGAAGGTTTAAGCTCACCTACAGCTAGTATGTTTATGGCATTTCTGTGTATGTGTTGAAGAGCATTATGAGTACAATAGTTGGCCATCATGTCATTGATCAACTCCTGTCTATAGTGTGGTCCACGTTATAATGGTAGTAGATAAAGATAGAAGAATAGCGATGCCGATTCTCTGCATTAGTTGATTATATTTCTACACTGTCAAAAACATAATTGTCATCGTTGTGGACCTAGAAAAGGATAGTACCACTGGCTTTGTCGAATAATAGACAAGGATAGCAAAACTAAAGCTGATCAAATACTGTCATTATAACATGGACCTCACTATAGGAAAGGGGATTTCCCAGACTGTCTCAAAATCTAAAAGACAGTGCCCATTTCTAAGAAGGGTGATCCTGAGGTTCTTGCAATTGTGCCTGAGGCTCTTGTATCGATTGTGCCTACTATTGGAAAAGTCATTGAAACAGCTAAGATAGTACAGATGAGTACCTGGAGAATAGTGGTTTGTTGGGAGGACGCAGCAGGGATTCAGAAGAGGGGGGTCAACCACATCAGCTACACTCTCTCTGGTGTACAGAATCTATAGGGATTTCGAGGAAAAGAGTTCAGTTAGCCTGGTGCTGTGTGACCTGACTAAGGCTTTTGATTGTGTGTATCACAGGATCCTAATGGAAAAGCTCTCCAGATATGGTTTTCGGGGCAGAGCATGGAGCATGGTGGCAAATTACTTGCTGGATCGTAAGCAGGTCGTCTCACTGATGGGAGCTACTTCAAAGGAAAAAGATGTACCTCATGGCGTGCCTCAGGGATAGATACTTGGGCCTTTGCTGTTCCTGATTATGACCAATTATCTGAGACTGGAGGATTCTAGCCATCTTTTTGCGGATGACACCACAATCATTGGTAGGGGTGGTGGTCCCTCAGCAGCAGGATTGAGAGCACAGCAACTCTTTACTGAGGCCAGAGACTGGTTTTCCACAAATAAGCTCCTTCTCAATGAAGGAAAGACCCAGAAAGTGATGTGTACTTTCAGCAGCACAGATCTAAACCAGGCACCTGTCACCCTCCTCTGATTCATTATAGTTCAAAGCTGACCTGGGTCATATTCTTGGAGTGTGCAAAAAGCTGTCAAGAGACATATATCTTTTCAGGGAGTTGAGAGCACTGCTGAGAGTCGAGCGGTTGTTGATATTGTACCATGCAGTTTTTGGTAACTGCATACTGTATGGTATCTTGATCTGGGGATATTTGCCACATGCCAGAGACAATCTACTGCTGCAAAATAAAGCTTTCCAAATCATCACATATGGCAAGTATGATGCACATCGCCAGCCAATCTTCTGCAGATTGGGCATCCACATAGTCTGTGGACACTACATATTGGCTTCACTGCTATATGTGCTGAGGAGTAACCTCACAACGCTACATTGGAGATAGCAAGTGCACTCCTACAACACTCGTAGAAGGACTAATTTGGATGTGCTGCACTGTCGTTTGTTGAAGGTAAAGGACTGTTTCCCGGTGCTGGCGATAAAGATGCTTTAACCATTTGCCAGAGCCGGTGATTATGGTGAACATCTTCAGGTCCTCCTTGTCTAAGTGGTTAATTGGAAAGAATCTATTTAGTATCAGTGACATTTTCAATGTTGATACTTATGATCTGTAATACTGCCATCATGATCAAGTAAAGTGTGGTCTGTTTGACCAGTGTTTTTTCTCATGTTGAAATATTATACTGACTGACACAATCTATCCAGGAATAGCCTGGTCTTTAATCAAGAGATTGGATATTGGATAACGATCAGCTGATTGCAACCGAGTATTGTTCAGGAGATTGTGTGCCAGCAAGATTCAACATGCCCATCATAGAATGGATTTATGTTTTGTTCTTTAGAATAAACCATATGTTCATATTTTGTTCTAAAGATGATAAATAAATCTAAAGTAAACTGTTAAAAAGAATTAATGTTTTAGCTAACTGGTACCTACAAGAATTTTTCACAATTCTGAATATTATCTCAAATCTCACTACTTGTGATGAAAATGAGAAATTTTAATTCATAGTGTAATAAATAAGATAAGGGTTTTCTCATGATTGATAAAGTTGTTGAACACTTCAGCCACAAGGGGCTATTAATAATATAATAATAATATCAAGTGACCTGGCTGGCTCAGGTCTGGAGTCAGAGTTTTCAGGTCGCAACTGATCAATTTCAGGGCCTCTGACATGACCTAACGACTGCTTTTTAGGTAGCCGGGACCGACGACTTGACATGTCTACCCAAAACAAAAGGGGCTATAGTACAATATATACTACTATCAGTATGTGTGTACAAACTTATCCATCACAAAAAATATGTTGTACTTGAGACTATTGAATATTTTATTACTGAATTATATTTTTTCATAATCTAACAATAATATTTGTCAACTGTATCTATCTATCTATCTATATATAGAAGTGAAATGGCACTGATTCATTCATTCATAATCATCAGAACTAAAGATCTACTTGACCAAATACGTTCAAATTTTGCATGTATGTTCAGTTGGCCATCTAGAGGCACACTAAGAACGGATTTGAAAAAAATCCAAAGATATGCCCAAAATCTGTATTTTTCCAGGGGTTTTCTGCGTTTTCTCAGCTATTTCAAGAACTAATTGACACAAAATTAATGTTCAAACATGGTACACAGGCTCAGCTGAAGAATAAAAATGTTGTTTTGGAAGTTAAGACGCCCAAGTTCCGCCCAAGATTGGCGGTATTTGAGCATTTTTCCTGCGTTCTCTAGGTCATCCCAAGAACTAATTGATATATTATGTCTAAATTTCGTTCAGAAGTTCAGCTAGAGTCTAGAAATTGATTCTAGAGAGGACTCAGAGTTATGCCCAAGAGAGGCGGTCTTACTGCATTTTCCTAGGGTTCCCTAGTATTTTTTCGGTGTTCTTCCACATTTTTCAAGAACTAATTGAGAGATAATGTTCAAATTTGATACACACAGACGTAGATGAGGTATAAAGAGGTTGTATTGAGATGAGTCTTAAAAAAACACTCAAGCTCTGCGGTTTTTGAGCATTTCCCTGCATTTTCCATGCCTTCTCGAGAACTAATTGACAGATCATGTTCATGTTTGGTACAGACTTCAAAATTATGCCAAAGATATGTGCCAAATATAGGTGCTTTTACAACATTTTCGAAGTGTACCCCACCGTTTTTTAGATGATTTTTTCCCAAGTTTTTCATTGAGTTCTCAGAGCATTTTTCTACATTTCTCAAGAGAATTCATATTTGATAGAGTTGGGTATGGATGTTTGGTAAGTTCATCACATCATTCCTGTTTCAAATTTCAAAAAACTTTTAGACTGAAATACAGTAATTTTAATAATATCCCAATCAAGCCTCTTTTTGAGAAATAACTGAATATCTTTCTGATCAATTGCAAAGAAAACGGGTGATTGGATCAAACCTGAAAGTCTCTTTTGACTTTAATGGAAGGAAGAAAGCTCAAACGAAATGATTCCATCCCTGGATGATCCAGCCGGGGGTCCAGTGGAGCCCCCTGGCTAGACGGTTGAGGAGAGCAAAGCGAGCCCGCTGGCTAGTAGAGCTATAAAAAGGTAAAACTTACATGCACTGATGATAAAAACTAGAAACTCATGTTAATCGATATTTCAAAGGTGAAGAGGTTGGTTGGGGCGTTGGAGGTTTTGCTTTTGAATGTCTATAATATGCTGGAAGGGGTTAGGGGGTTTTACCAAGAGCTATGTTTATTATTGTTTTTAAGGTAAAACGTTAGATTAGGAAGTTATGATTTTGCTTTTCAATTGCAATATGCTGAAGGGGTTAGGGTACAGGTTGAGTTATGTTTATAACTAAATTCTGGAAATATTAATATTCTATTTTAGGGCAGCATTTTTCTGAATGAGAGGGGTATTATGCGATTGGAGCCTCACTCTCAAGACTAGAATCTGTTTGTTGAAGTGCTATGTCATTCCAATGTTGTTGTATGGGCATGAATGATTAACATTGACAAAGGCAATGGAGGGGGACTGCAGGCATTTGAACTGTGGTAGTATTGGCGCATTCTTCATATTTCATGGCCAGAAAGGGTTAAGAATTCTGAGGTATTGGAAAGACAGTGGAGGTTGTTTACTGTATTAAAGAGCCAGAATCTTCGGTATTTTGGACATGTGATGCGCAATGAACAGTACAGATTCCTGCAGTTGATCAGGGAGGGCAAGATTGGAGGAAGACGCCGGACTGGAAGAAGGAAAACATCCTGGTTAAAAAACTTGAGAGAGGTGGTTCAACATTGACTCAATATCCCTGTTTGGAGCTGCAGTCAGTAGAATCCAGATTGCATTGATGATCACCGTCGCGGAGCCAGCATATAGAAGAAGAAGATTTAAAAATAATGTAGGCTTATTCATTGCAATTCTCTATATGTCATATTCATAGAATTTATTATCCAATAGTACTGCTTTATCATCGAATGAAATAATAATTTATTGATTATGATAATAAATTCAATGATAAATCATCAAGGATCATGATATTATAATAAAATAGACTGACATTCCTTGCTTTAGTATGGTAGTAAATATACATAAACGAATAATAGTGTAACTGCTCGCTGCCAGCTCCAGTCTCAGTGAGCTCGGTAACCACACAGAGAAGAAGTCCCCCAGAAGAAGTAAGAATATTATTTCTTCTACTTTGTGGTAACTATCATCACAAAGAACTGACTGAATGGAACAGGGAAACCCGTTATCTACGCATGCGCAATAAGGTGCTGTCTGAGTCTGTGACCGAGTAGTCTCTGTGGAAAGAGGTCATTCAAGATTCAATACAAAATCATGCATTTTGCATTATAAAAACAATATTTCGGTTAAGATAAGTCAATTCAAATCATCGATTCTTCAATAATGGAATTCCAATAATGAGCAATGATAATTTCAATAATGTCTAATAAATATATCTTATCATTGTAACATATGGATATTATGATTCATAAGGCATTGGGACAAGACAGAAAAAAGCTAACCTCAATTCCCGATCAATTTTACAGAGTAGGTACAGACGTTGTTCAGATGTTCACATGGTTATATTGTGTGAAATTACAAAGTAAAAGAGATTCTCCTTCCTTGTGGTGAATTATTTATTATTTTTAGACAGTGGGCTAACTCATCTCATATAATAGCCTGAAGGTGGCTGCATTTCAGTGAATGCCTGCGAATTTCAGCATTATATCGATAAAGAAGGTCCACACGTGTTCAAGTATGTATAACATTGTTGTCGATTTCGAAGGATTGGCTAAACATGGCCGAAAGTTGAAATTGTGTTTTGAATTGATAATTTTGTATGTATTTTTTTTCTCTAATGGGCATTTGAGGGCAATAGTTGAATCTCATGCAAAACATGATGAGAAACCCTTTTCATGATCATATATGTTGTTATGCTATACGGATTCAAAGGTTCAAAGAACCCCACACGTCAACCGGAGCTTATTTTGTTCCCAAGTACGTTAGTTGGGCAAACCAATACCTGTGTCCTTTACAAGATCCAGGAGTTTTCCCCTATACTAACATCCCATTCATCACCTGGTTGCTTGCAGCCAAAATGAGCCCTTCTTCTTGCCCCTAGTCTCTCGCAATCCAGTGTGATATGCTTGGCAGTCTCTTAAGATTGATTGGTCCTCGTAACCTACCTACGTGAGTTCCACTCCTGGTCTTTGTAGGTCCTTCCGCTGAAGGAGGAAGGGTCGCCAAATTGTCTCTAGGACACCTGGTCACCCTCGACGCAGCCTCTTGACCTAAATTTGTGCCTGGAGTTTCACTTATCTCTGGTCCCTTTGGTTTTTTTCTCTTGAATGGCCGCCCTTCTTTTATCAGTGGTCTGAGAAGCTCATCCTTCCTCTCCAGTTGGGATGGCGTGATTAAGCTTACGTCATCACTGTTGTGATCAGTAGAAGCCTTTTCAATGTTGATAGCTTCTACATAAGAGTGCAACGGAACCTCCTGCGTTCATGATGCACCCGTTTCAGATTGAGGAACCTACCTTGATGGGGCAGATCACGATAGGTTTAAAGGCAATGCAACGTCTGGAGTTTCCTTGGGTTTGGTCTGTTCATGTAGTTCCCACGAACAGCTAGGGAAGTGGAGTCAACCCAGACAGAGCCCTGCATGTCCAGGTAAGACCACAGAATAGGTACAGAATGGAAACTTGTAATCAATCAATCGCCTATCTAACCAATGATTTTTACATGACCCCAATACTAAACACGTCACATGACCTTGGGAAGTTCCAATCCTGGTCTTCTGATTGGCTCGTAGCAGTGAATGAGATCAATTGATCTGGATCATTGAAGTGATCCGAACCTACCATCAATACTATTACAATGCGGCGCTTCCTAACAAGATGGCGGATTTTAGCGTCAAGGTACTAGCCAAGTTTCCGTACTGTATGTATACTGTGGTAAGACTAACTACTACTGCAGGAGGTCGCCTGGTATCCTACAGGCACCGTTGGAGACACCTTATAAAAGCACCACTCATCAGCACGGTCCACATCACACCTTGGGTTGGCCTAAGAAGAAGTAAGAATATGGCCAAGGAAGGCCAACAGATAGAAAAAGAAATAAAGAATGGCACAAAGCTAAGACAATGGAAAAAGTGTCATTCTAGAAATAAAAAGTTCCAAAGCATATTAAGAAGGAAAAGAAGGGCTTTGGAAAGGGGGTCCCTTTTAGTCGCCTCCTACGACAAGCAGGGATACTTTGGATATTCTGGTTTTCAACAACTTCTTGAATACGATGTTCGACTCAAAGCTCCCACAACCCATCATGATCGTAACTAAAATGGTTATGGTATACCTCATAAATGTGGATAAAATGAAATTTTTGCTTTAAAACAGTTTTATTTGGTGATTGACAGATATTGAAAACTGTTGAATTTTGTAGAATAATTAAATGTACCTAAGACAAAAATTTTCAGTCAATAGATATCATAAATCTTATAGTTATTGAGATATTTTTGAAAAATAAAAATGAGTACCTAGGTATTCTAGGTATATTTCTATCACCAGTAATGTAGGGTTCATTTCCCTCTGTATCCATTGGAATTATTATGCATGTAGGCCAATCAATTTTCATTCAAAAATCAATGCAAACTAGATTCAAGAACAATGCAACCTAATCTAACCAAACCCAACTAAGCATGACTAACTTATCCTAACGTTGGTACAGGTATCGATATGGCGTCTTATCGATATCGTGCATCATTTCATCAGTACCTTGTATTGTACCTATTCTACTCAATAGGTTATATCGGAACGAATGAGGTTTCTTTCGATATTTCTGTAATATCGTAGTTTCCTAAAATATTTCCTCTTAATATTGTTTGATTCAAGAACATTCATCATAATCTTGACAGATATACAGAATTTCATAATTATTTTGATAAAAATATGTTTATTTATCACCTAATTACATAATAAATATATATTTAACCTCTCGATTTCAGTATAGTACAACATGAGTGAACTAAAAAAAAGCAGTAACAGGATGATTTCGAAATAAATGGTGCAAGAAAATTCTTTAAAAAAGTTTTTTGGAGAAAATAACTTCTTCCAAGTAGAATGGTAAGGGAATCTACTTCATTGACATCCTGATAACGGATACAATAGATTTTTCCTAGTATCTTATTCTGATGACAAAATTACAAAAATTAGTTAGAAATTAGACGGTTAATTTTGTTATCAGAATAACTCAAATGCAGATACCCAAACGAGCTCCAGGCTTGTGCGTGGCTAATGAAACTGGCCCGAGAAAAATATCTTGCCCGGGCCGGGATTTGAACCCGGGTCTGTGAATTATAAAGCCAGCAAGTAATCCCTTCGACTGCGGCCATTCCTATAAAAGTATTTACTATTATTAGCTGATAATATTATTTTGTTGGCCTAATAAATATCATAATACCATTATCCTGTCACCTATGATGGTTGTAATTATATGAAATATATAATAAGTATCTGAGATATATAATCAATTTCATAATTATGTTGATAAAAATATGTTAATTTATCACCTGAATACACGAGAAATACATATTCAACTTCTCTTATTTCAGGATTGTACAACTTTTAACAAAAATATACTAAGGAACAGGACTATAAACATATTATCTAGAAGAGGAAAATGGCAAACGATATCTTTTGGAGAAGGAATGTCCCAGTTTATTCAGACTGGGAAGACAGACTGTAAGTAGATAATCCTTTTTCATGTTGTATTGTTATTCTTAAGGTGAAATTCCTTAGAAACGACTCTAAACAGCCGCGCGTCTCCAGTGAGGCAGCTTGAGCCGTTCGATAGTCTGCTGGGGAACGCGCCAACTAGTCTCCCCGACAGTAAAGCTCCTTTTAAAACCACATTCGAGGGGATTTACTGACGGCGTCAACTGAGCTCCTGAGAGAGGAGCTTTACTGACAGGGAGACTAGTTGTCGTCAGCGTCCGAGGAGCTTAGTTGTCGTCTACGGTCCCGATAACTAGTCCCATCTGAACCAGTAGGGGATTTACTGTCGGGGAGACTAGTTGACTTAGTGGGTTTTCCTTGTATGCCCATAATCATATGATTACACTTGTCAACTGATTTATCATGAATAATTCCATAGTAATGGTTTACAAAACATCCCACGGCGTGGGCTGCTTTTCGTGGATTAGCATGGGTCTTCTTTGCGGCGAGCCTTAGGACTCGCTGCCACACAACCCTTTGTATTTCATATTAGAAAATACTATATTGGAAAATCAAGATCAACTATGATCAATCATAATTAATCAAAAGAGTATAGTTATAAATTAATGAATAGTTATTCAAAAGAGAACAGTGACAAATCAATGTAGAATTATTCCTACAATTCACATTACATGGAAAAACAAAAGTTTAAAGTTTCAATCTGAAGTTTTGAATGCCATAAGTTGAAGACTAAACAGTAGATCAGAGTTTTTCTTGATGATATATGCTATATTCTATGCATACATGTATGCAGGAATCACTTGCGAGACATACAAACTCATTCTGAAACTGCTTGCCAATTCAATAAGAAACATTTCCAAGTCAGTTGAATTTGGAAAGAGAAATTAGTTTGTTTTTAAATTTTATGTTTGCAGTGATAGAAGTGACAACTCCAACAAGCTTTTCTTCTAATAATCGAATTCATAGAATGTGTGATCAGTATCTGTGATTGTACTACTTCCCCGCCTGCTTCAAGCTGGTTTCAATAGGGTATTAACTGTCGGGGAGCTTAGTTGTCGGGTACGATCACGACAACCAGACCCCTCATAGGCCTATCCAGCAGGGGAGACAGGTTGGCGGCGACCCGTGGCTGGAGCACATAACCTATAAATTCATCCAATTCAATGATTCATTAGATTTTTATGTTGTATAAGTGTTATGGTGGCATATGAATTTGAAGTGTTAGCTATATTACTTTTATAACAAGAAGGAGAATAATGGCTCAAGTTTACACTTATGGCCATTATACCAGCTGTCAAATTATCGGTTACAGTAGATTTTTTCTAGTGTCTTATTCTGATGACAAAATTACAAAAAATAGTTGAAAATTAGACGGCTAATTTTGTTATAAAAATAACTCAAATGTAGATGCTCAAATGAGCTCCAGGCTTGTGCGTGGCTAATGATACGGATGATGAGAGATGAGTGGATCTAGTCTTGGATGGATTCCGGAAAGCAATTTTCAAACTCTTAAATGGTATTTAGAGGAGTTTGACTCTTGAAGTGGCAAACCTTTCAGAACGGGAGTAAGAGGCGCATGGAGCTTAACTTGTTGAACAGGTTAACTTTATGACGTAGCCTATTATACTCATCATCAAATTCACTCGACTACATCCACTCCTATAAATTATATGATATTATAACATGATAATATAATTTTGTTGGCCTAATAAATATAATATTAATATAGGTATAAAATATCTTTTTGATCAGTATATTGTGGCAAGCAATCCTCCACTCACTTATGATAATACAGTGGACTTCGGTTACAACGCCTCCGGCTAGAGCGCTAATCCGGGTATAGCGCTATTTCAAGACAGGTCCGGCCATTTCCCATATAATTACATGTATTTTAGGTTCTTTTATAACGCGGTTTATCTCCGGATATAGTGCTGTTTCCACATAATGTCTCATAACTTCATTTTTGCTCTCAGTGAGTGAAATTCCACAAAATAAACTATTATTAAACAATTCACCAGTGACTGGACAAAAGTGTTATTTATGGAATAGTTTAGAGCCTCTCCCACCTCTTGGAATTTCCCATTATAACCAGATGTATGGTGTCAATCACTCCTACTCTTTCCCTCTCTGTTACTGTACTGGGAAGACTTTGTGAACTGGACATTGTCAGTAGACTGATAGTGCTTGTGCGCAACGTGTGAATTCTCGTACCGTTTATTTTCATACTGTTGTGAGTTTTGTACTGTGATACATTATGGCAAAGCGTAAAGCATTAACATTTGAAACTTCAAGTGATAGAGTGTATGGAAGAAGGTGAGGAAAACATTGATGCGTGCGATTGCTTCAATCATGCAGGATTATCAGATTCTGCACTATGTATAGAGAACACAAACAAAGATAAGATGACGAAGGAAACCTAACCTAACCTAACCTAACCATACCATAAAGTCAATGGATTCAACAGCTCAACTTTCCTGGAGAGTGTAACGATCCATTTTTATAAACATGAAAATAGTGTCACAGTCAAATTTCCAAACCTAAACTAAAGTTTCCAACTCTGCTATCTGCCAACTATCGTAGCAGATAAGGCAGCTCTAGCCAAGCTCCAACAGATAATAGTTGAAAAACAACTCCTCCACCCTTCCTGACATTCCTATACTGGCAGTGATACCAAATGTACAGGAAAATGCAAGTGATGAACTGATAGATGTAGAACATATAGTTGAATCTCAATTAGGCCTATACTGGTTACAAGAGCACAATTTGTATGAAAATAGCATAAGAGAATGGAATTTTCTTTTTTCTTGATATTGTAATGTAAAATTATAAAATCTAATTATGTTATTAATATTACGATGTATATTAGTATCTTATGCTATCCAGCATTCTAGAGATACACCATCCCTCATCACAAGCTTTGCTTAAAGAGGGATGCAACAATATTATTTAGAATATGATATTTTATGTAAATATTCATTATTTTATAAAGAATTTGTATTCTATGTTTGTAAGTATGAATTGTATATTAATATTTTGTTGACATTAATAAATTGATTGATTGATAGTGACTGAAAAGAGTGCGGTCCAAATGTTTGCAGATATAGTGCAGTCCAAAAGTTTGCAGTGAATGAACTGTGCGGTCCCGAAGGTCTCGAAAGTTGCCGTGTCAAGCTGTGTCGTCTCGTGGGGAAATTATTATTAACAGCGGTGAGTAAAATATCACATTTTATCACTATCATTATGCCAGTTCTAACTATATTTATCCACCTCCTAATATATTATTTTCCATTCAAAATCATCCCAAAGAATATAAAATTTCCTATTTAAATTTTCTTATATTTTTTGAATAAATTTATTTCCGATCATCAAACCCTCTTCTCTTAAAAAAAAGGTTTTGCAAATTATTAATTTAGACAAAAATAAAAAAAATCCGTTGCACATGTTCCCTAAAACAGGGACATAATTTTAAAACCCTTACAACATGGCTCACGAACAGTGACCAAAAATTGAAATCCTTACAAGAGGATTCATTTATTTCAAAGAGAATAAATTGGAACAGATGAAGAATTAATCGGTCAACTTTAAAGAGAAAACGACACTATTGCAGATGATTTCTAAGCAGATTGTGAAGTGGAAGAGGAATTTCTGGAGCCTCCAACTCTTTCTCAGGCTTTTAATCAAGAAGAACAATTGATTTCTTGTTATGAGTGTAAAAGGGAAAATGAGAGTGATGACATAATACTGTCAAATTTTTATGTGATTTCAAATAACCTAGAAAGAAAATTCCTAAATTCTAGAAAAATTCGAAAAAACTATCAATGATATTATTTTAGAAACTAAATAAACTATTTATCAAAAACGTTTTCATAGTGTACAATATAATAGATAAGAATGGCAAAGTGGTTCAAATATGAGGCCCATGTATTATCTTCTGGTCGTAGTGATCATGATGCAACTATCTGCCTTTTGGATTCAAGTTATTTTCTATCAAATGTCAAACCATTTTTTTATACAAATCAGAAAACTAAAACTATTGATAGGACTTTGCTTTCTAATCTGTTGAAAAATGCAGTTTGGACTGAAGTTTTCAATACAATGAATGTGTCTGATGGATTTGATATATTTTTAAAAACTTTTCACGAAATAGTAAATAAAGCCACCATTGAGAGTAGTAAATTAAATAAAATAAATAATGTCAAGATTTTGAAACCCTGGATGACGGTTGAGCTATGTAAGAGACAGCATCATAGAAATCGGTTGTATAAAAAAGTAAAGAAAAATCCACTAATTTTAGATTGAAAAGAGAATTTGACATTTTTGCATTTAAATTGAAACAGGATATGGCAAATAGGAAGAACCAATACTACCATAATTTGTTTGATATGAATAAAAATAACCCACGAAAACAATGGGATACAATTAATAAAGTTTTGGGTACAGCGAATAATAAGAAAAATGCCCTTGATTCAATTAGGACATTTGACAATCCACATTTGACTGTTCAGCAACCGCTTGAAGTGGCTGAGGAGTTTAATAAATTTTTCGTCACAATTGTAGAAAAGCTTATCGATCAAATCGATGACTCTAGCAATATGAACCCTTCTGATTTTAATAAAATGTTTCCTCCACTTTCTGTGCAAAACTCCTTTTTCTTTTTCCCAACTTGTGTAGATGAGGTAAAACGAATAATTTCTCAATTGAATCAAAATAAAGCATCTGGAATTGATGGTATATCAGCGTTTATCGTTAAACTTTCCAGTGAATTCATAAGTCCTGTGCTAGCTCATTTGATCAATCTAAGTTTTGAAAGTGGTGAATTTCCCGCATGCTTGAAGAGGGCGGTAGTCATCCCATTATTTAAAAAATGTGATTGCATGGATTTGAATAATTATAGGCCTATTTCACTATTATCTGTGTTCTCGAAAATTATAGAAAAAATAATTAAAGCAAGAATTCAAAAATTCTTCAATTTAAATAATTTTCTGAGTGAGAACCAATATGGCTTTATTGAGAAGAAATGTACAGAGGATGCATTGTTATCTTTCTGTTCAGGAATTTTCAATGGGCTAAACAAAAACTTAAATGTCTTGGGCCTGTTCATTGATATAACTAAAGCTTTTGACTCTGTGGACCATAACATTCTTTTGCATAGATTGAGGGAGGCTGGAATAAGAGGCATTGCTTTAAACTGGTTCAAAAGTTTCTTGGTGGGCAGAAGCCAGTGTGTTCGGGTTAAGAATGTTCTGAGCTCTTATTTGACCATCCCATGTGGGGTACCCCAGGGCTCGGTATTAGGACCAATTTTATTCCTGGTGTATATAAATAAATTATGCGCAAGTAATCTGAGTGGAACAGTTACTTGTTTTGCGGATGATACGGCTCTGCTATATTGTGAAAAAGAAATTGATACGGCAACTTCTAAGATGCAAAGTGACTTAGATTGGATAAAAATTTGGTTCTCAGTGCATAGGTTGGCTCTGAGTACTAAAACCAAATTTGTTCGTTTCTCTTTGAGATCAAAGCCCATCTTGCAGGTTCCCTTACTATTCAAGTGTGGTGTCTGCCTATCTAACCATAATGAATTCTGTACATCTTGTGTAAAGATAGATCAAGTGCAAAATATCAAATATCTTGGTTTAGAGCTTGATGAGAACTGCAATTGGAAGGTTCACATCCAATCACTCAAAAAGCACATGAATATGATGCTTCGTAAATTTTATTTATTGAAATTCATTTGCCCTAGAAAAATTCTGAGATCTGTTTATTTCGCTATTGCAAATAGCAAGCTTCAATATGGGCTAAGCTGTTGGGGGGGGGTGCATATAAAACTAATTTAAACTCTATACTTATTGCACAAAAAAGATTGATTAGAATGATGACATCATTACATAGGAGAGCTCATTCATTTCCCTACTTCCAGGCCTTGGATATATTGCCTTTAAGGCATTTATATATTTTCAGGGTCTTGAGAATATTCTTTTTAAGAAGTGGTCAGATTACAGGGAATGCCCTAGTTTTCTCAAACAGATTGAGAGACAGAAATTTGGTTGTTCTTGCAAACCCTTCATGTGAAGCCTTCAAACGGTTTTACGATTACAGTGCTCCAAATCCTTTAATAAGTTACCTCTACATATTACATCCACAGGCTCACTGATAACATTTTTGAAGAAATTGAAGCACTTTTTATTCAATTTTGATTTTGATGAGATTGAGGAGTTCTTTTTCACATGAATTATTTTTTTACATTCTTTTGGGAATTTCTACTATTGCTTCCTAGGGTTCTAACAATTTTTCTGTCTCAGGATTTTTATTTATCTATTTTTTTCATTAATATATTATGACTTTAGTTCATATATTAATATAAAAATGTATATGTCCTCAAATTCTTCTTAATTTATTTTCCTAGGATTGTATTATACCTTTTGGTTTCTATAAATAACTTCTGTAATGTTCACTCCTTTCAATTCATTTTCTGTGAATAGACAAAGATTTTCTGTTAATTTTTTTTTCGAGGCTTCTGTCTCTTGCAAAGGTCAAATAGTTTAATTTTCAGAGTAGGTAACTTCAACTCAGCTAATAGCTTATGAAGTACCTTAATCATAACTCTGACGCTACATAATGTCTTTGTTATTTTTAATTATTTTCATTTATATAAATAGAATTAGAAGATAATATTATATTATGTATTTTAGTTTTTATTTTTTTCAAAATTATTGTACTGATTTGTTAAGTTCATTTACTTTTGTTTGTAAATTGTCAGTGTTATGAATAAATTTCAATTTCAATTTCAATAGCTGTTTAGTGTTTGATTGTCTTAGAACCCATTTTCACTGTTGATAAATGACAACTCTGGTTATAGCGCTACGCCGGTTATAGCGCTCATAACCGGATGGTCCCTTCAACCGCTTGTAACCGGAGTCTACTGTATAACATGGAAAGTATAAGAACTCATGACTATCACTCATGAAACTGAGGTGCATTGGAAACTAACTTGACTTGTAGGGCAGTAGCAGGACTTATAGGTCTACTGATAGTACAAGAATCGTGGAAATATGCTATAATATCCATTAATGTCTTGGATGGAAGACTTATCGCGATACAATCAAGTAAAAATTGATTCATCTAAATTTGAATTTTGCATATCTTCTGCAAACTTTGGCCATCAAAGGTAGATGTAATAGGTAAAATAAATTTTCTAATGCTATATTTGACAGTGAATTTCAATTTTTATTGATTTATTTGATAGCATATGGACTGCTTATTTTATACATTTTATGAATCTCTCTCAAAAATTGTTCCAATCCTAATGAGTGGAACGCTATAATGTCGTAGTTTCATAAAATCTCTCCTCTTAATATTGTTTGATTTAAGATCATTCATTATAATCTTGTTTTATTCAAAATCATTCATCATAATCTTGACAAATATACATATTGTTGGATGAGTATTTGAGGTATATAAATAATTCCATGATTATTTTGGTTAAAATATGATAATTTATCACCTAATTATATAATGAATAAATAAATGAAAAATACATATTCAACTTCTCTATTTCAGCATAGGACAAAATGTGAACTAAAGGAAATGCAGGAACAGAACGATTTTGAACAGCCACGTTCACTCACCGGTCTCATCGTTCACTCAACGATCTGTGGCTTTGAACTCAAACAATCTGGTTTTCAGAAGCTGCATTTATTCAACATCATTCATTATAATCGACAAAAATGGTAGAAGAAAAAACCTCCAAAAAGTATTATTGGAGAAAATAACTTCTACCCAGTAAAATGATAAGGAAATCTACGTCATTGACAACCTGAAAACACATTCCTCCCAACTGATCGGCAACTCCTCCTTGTGTGGCTTCCCTCTATACATCCATCCCTCATCCTTATGGCATAAATACCCTCCAACACTCCCTATCCTCACGACCCACACCCTCCACTCCCTCAATAACTTCTACGTATAATATTCATAATTATATAATGATCATAATCTAATACTGTGTGTACTTTTTGTACAATCCTTCAAATTTAGTGCAGTATGTTTTGACCCAAAAACTTTTCTTGCTCCTAGGTCTTTCCAACCACGGCCCGGTCTCGTATAGTCGGAATTGAAAGGACTACTGAACTTTCAGATCAAAATCATTTTTGTAGTAAATTTTGTGAACAATATAGGCCTATTCTATTAATAAGAAATAGGTTATTTATATTACAAAAACTTACTACTTTTATTCATATGATGTGTCATGTAATACTTCCATTTCATTTAAGTGACCAAATCATGTATAATCAGAAAAGCATTGATTACCAAGTCAGAAAATATCATATTGTCTATTATTCTGTGATAATTCATCATAAGTCCGAAATAATATGGGTGACTATGTTATTGGAAATGCTTAGAGACTGAAATATCAGAGTGAAAATTCAAAATAGACCTGTGGTTTTCACACAAATTTTTCATTTTTTGACTTGATCACTTTTGGCAATACACACATGATATTATATAAAGTGTTATAATATATTTCATATTATGAAACTAGAATAGTAACCAAGAACTTTTGAACAAGTGTTCTTGTAATTTAATTGAAAGTTCAAGACTGAGGGGGACCCAGACTTGATTCAGCTACAGTTCATGAAATAAATTGAGGTTTTTTTTTTGGTTTACAGCTGAGTACTAATGCCCAGATATATCCACCCCAGGTGGCGGATAGAGGAATGCCTCCCAGATATGGGGGGTAAGGCCCACCGGTGAAAATAAATAGCCGGGGTGGGCCGAAATAGCGAACCAATGTAAGTACTATGATTTTTACACAAATTATTCATTTTTTACTTGAACACTCTTGGCAGTACACTCACGATTTTATAAAGTTCATTGTTTTAGGTATAAGTGATTAGTGATGAGTCGTTGGGAAATGGAAGCATATTTATATAGTAACCTATTCACTTGCTAGTGAAAATTGCAGACGTCTGCAAACCGTACGGTTTAAATTCCAATAAATGTGGGAATTTCCACATGAATTATACTTTTTTATTGAATTACCAAACTCAATTAAAAATCAATTCTGTTGTCAGAAATCTTGGGACCAGAACCTGCATTTATTGAGGCAGTTGTTCCATGTCCAGGTCATTCTTCAATAAAGCATGTACTATACAGAGGCTTTGCCGCACCCCTATCATTCCTTGAGCGATCCATTGAGATGTACCATATGGAGGTTCCACTATTCATTTTCAACCATCACGTGATATATGAAACTAGAATAAAAACCCCAGAATTTTTGAATAATTGTTCTTGTAACTTGATTGAAAGTTCAAGACTGGGGGAATCCAGACTCACAGCTCACAGTTCATGCAAAATGACTTTAATTTTGCAAATAGTTCATTTAATTTAACGATTCATTAGACTTTTATGTTGTACTAGCTGGCCCGGCGAACTTCGTACCGCCAAATAGTTTAATGCATCTCATGACAAACTTTAGCTGGATGCACACCTGAGGCATTCTATTTATGTAGATAATTTTCCAACTGCAGAATAAAAAAATTACTAAAAATCAATCAATTCTGAACACCGAAGACAGCACAATTATTCGAAACAAAGCAATGTCGTTAGAGCATGTAAGTCTTTAACCTGAGGCCGCACTGCTGGATGAACAGTCATTTTGTTTTTAGTCGGGGCGTTTAGAATAAAATACATGGACTGTTATGGAGCAGCACACGCTCTTGTCTACTATCTACCGACGATTGTTGTATGACGTAATGATTATAACAGCTGATTTTTTTTTCTGTATGTGGCCAGCTCACAAATTTTCTCCCATGAGGGTTATGTAAACCTTGAAGGACCGTAGGAAAGAGTCCTGAAGTCGGATTATTAATTTGATAGGCCATAAACCTGGTCCTGAACATAACGAACACAACTAAAAAAATCATGAAATTCGGCGTACACATAAAAAAGTTATTGAATGTCAAAACGTGAGGCTCGATTTTTATTTATATAGATAAGTGTTATGTATGGCAACATATGAATTTGAAGTGTTAGCTATATTACTTTTATAACAAAAAGAAAAATCTGGTGTGGTACACTCACACAACTTTCCTTGCTCATTGAACTATTTAAAATTTTACATCTATTTTCGCTTAAAAACCTTTCCCCTTATTTTGATCAAATATTTCTCTTGTAAAAAAAACATCCACGGAACAAAGTGCCCTTTTTATAACCCTACCTTAAAATTTCCAATATAGTTCGCTAAATAAACCTAAGCCTCAATATCAAACGAGAATAATTTAGGAGAAAAACATAATGACGATTGACGGCAACATATTTGCAACTACGATCAGACTACTGTATATGTGTATATACAATTGTTTTCAGAGTACTTTTTCCTTTATGTAAATATTGTGAAATTCGATGTTTTTTTGAAATTCGTCAAAACAGCTGTTCTACAGATGAAATATCTTGACTATGATTGTGTTCTTTTTATAAACTGCTCTACCACGGTATATGGAAGAAGAAAAAGTAAAAACCGTTTTCCTACCTACCTCATGCACGAGAAGGAGGTTACAAAGGCCATTTTTCAAGGATTGGGTGGACCCCCCAGTAGTACCCCAGGAAAAAGACTCATGTCAGTTGATAGAGCTAATAAATAACTATACAGGGTATGGATTTGAAAAAAATCGTTAGAGCCGTTTTTGAGAAAATCGTGAAAAACATGGTTTTTTAGTAACTGTCATTTTTCTCAAGAATATTACGGAGCTCCTGCAATTTTCACAGAAATGAGACTCATGTCAGTTGATAGGGCTTATAAATAGCTATCCATGGTATAAATTTGAAGAAAATCGTTAGAGCCGTTTTCGAGAAAACCGTGAAAAACATGGCTTTTTAGCCATTATCCGCCATTTTTCTCAAGAATATTACGGAGCTCCTGAAATTTTCCCAGAAATGAGACTCATGCCAGTTGATAGGGCTTCTGAAATTTTCCCTGAAATGAGACTCATTTCAGTTGATAGGGCTTATAAATAGCTATCCATGGTATAAATTTGAAGAAAATCGTTAGAGCCATTTTCGAGAAAAACGTGAAAAACATGGTTTTTTAGTAATTATCCGCCATTTTTTCCGCCATCTTGAATTGAATTTTATTGAATTTCTTATTGTCGGGTCCTCATGGTATAAGGACCTTAAGTTTAAAATTTTAAGTCAATCGGTTAATTAGGAATGGAGTTATCGTGTTCACAGACATACACACACACACATACACACACACAGACCAATACCCAAAAATCATGTTTTTGGACTCAGGGGACCTTGAAACGTATAGAAAACTTGAAATTGGGGTACCTTAATTTTTTTTGGAAAGCAATACTTTCCTTACCTATGGTAGTAGTGCAAGGAAAGTAAAAAGGGCTCAAGTTCACACTTATGGTCATTATACCTGCTGTCAAATTTTCGGTTACAACAGATTTTTTCTAGTGTCTTATTCTGATGACAAAATTACAAAAAATAGTTAACAATTAGACGGCTAATTTTGTTATCAGAATAACTCAAATTTAAAGCAGATGTCCAAATGAGCTCCAGGCTTGTGCGTGGCTAATGATACAGATGATGAGAGTTGAGATCTAAGATGATACTTGAAGATCCTCAAATTATATTTAGAGGATTTTGGCTTTTTAAGTGGCCAACCTTACAGAACGGGAGTAGGAGGCGCATGGATCTTAACCTGTTGAACACGTTAATCCGGTTAACTTGATCTGATAATATGGTTGGACAGTTTCAAACCCTTAATTTCATGTTTATTTCAATGAAGAAGCCTATTATACTAATTTGTGTATTATGGAAAATAAAACTTGTGTTATATTCTTGTTATTTTTTGCTCAAGTTTTGCTACAATGGTTGCGTTCAAAGCCACTGATCAATTCCATCGTGTTTTTTTTACGTTCAGTAAAAAAAACCTGATCACAGAATGGAAACTCGGCTAGTATCCTGACGCCAAAATCCGCCATCTTGAAAGAAAATTTAGCATTGTAATATAGCAGTAATTTTAATTTCTAACAAGATGATGCAGTCACGTTCGTGGTCTTGGTGCGCTCAAATCTTGGTTAGATTGATACCTTCCATGAGACAGATGTTTCCCCTGCTGCTTATATTTTTGTAAACAAAACTAGAACCTAACCTATCTCATTGTATAATCAATTAAAATGGAAAACCAACAAGTGATTAGAGTTGTTTTGAATGTTTTGTAAGATATTTTAAATGTTATTGAACTTATGTAATCATGCATTTCTTGCTCCCTAAATAATAATGGAGTCCATTATTTGTAAACAACCTCGTATTCAGCCATGTCTGTTTACGTTCAGCTACTCTGTTTACGTTCTTTTCCATCGGTAGAAAAGTATGATGTGCTGATCAGTGACGTATTTTTTTCTTATCAGTTAGACCAAAGACCTTTAAGAGGTATAAACCCACAATGCCTATGCCTTCCCAATGCTAGCTTTTTCTTGAAATTGAAGGCTACCATTGAGGTATTTAAGCGCGAGATATTATATAATATATATATATTTTTGTAATATTATAGATTACAAAAATCTTCAAGATCTTTAGTATGTAATAATCTTCCAGGTTGTCCCCTCAATGGCCGATTCCAATTCCAAGTATACCAGCGCTGCGTGTGAGTGATATGCATCGTTCAACGACCAAACAGTGCTTCGCTCAGAGCCACGTTCACTCACCGGTCTCATCGTTCACTCAACGATCTGTGGCTTTGAACTCAAACAATCTGGTTTTCAGAAGCTGCATTTATTCAACATCATTCATTATAATCGACAAAAATGGTAGAAGAAAAAACCTCCAAAAAGTATTATTGGAGAAAATAACTTCTACCCAGTAAAATGGTAAGGAAATCTACGTCATTGACAACCTGAAAACACATTCCTCCCAACTGATCGGCAACTCCTCCTTGTGTGGCTTCCCTGTATACATCCATTCCTCACCCTGATGGAATAAATACCCTCCAATACTCCCTATCCTCACGACCCACATCCTCCACTCCACTCCCTCAATAACTTTACGTATAATATTCATAATTATATAATGATCATAATCTAATATTGTGTGTATTTTTTGTACAATTCTTGAAATTTAGTGCAGTATTCGGTTGTTTTGACCCAAAAAACCTTTTTTGCTCGTAGGTCATTCGAACCACGGCCCGGTCTCGTAAAGTCGGAATTGAAAGGTTCTACTGAACTTTCAGAACAAAATAATTTTGTGAAGTCCATGTTGTGAATAATATAGGCCTATTCTATTAATAAGAAATAGGTTATTTATATTACAAAAACTTACTAATCTTATTTGTCAATAATTCTTCCAATTCAGTAAAAAGTGACCAAATCATGTACAATCAGAAAAGCATTCATTACCAAGTCAGAAAATACCATTTTTTCTATAATTCTGTAATAATTCATCATAAATCCAAAAGAATATGAGTGACTATGTTATTGGAAATGCTTACAGACTGAAATATCAGAGTGAAAATTCAAATAGACCTATGGTTTTTACACATTTTTTTCATTTTTTGACTTGATCACTTTTGGCAGTACACACACGATATTATAAAGTATTATAATATATTTCATATTATTTAACTAGAATAGTAACCAAGAAATTTTGAACAAGTTTTCTTGTAATTTAATTGAAAGTTCAAGACTGAGGGGTTTGAACAAGTTTTCTTGTAATTTAATTGAAAGTTCAAGACTGAGGGGGACCCAGACTTAATTCAGCTACAGTTCATGCAATAAATTGAGTTTTTTGTTTACAGCTGAGTACTGAAGCCCAGGTATATCCACCCCAGGTGGCGGATAGAGGAATGCCTCCCAGATATGGGGGGTAAGGCCCACCGGTGAAAATAAATAGCCGGGTGGGCCGAAATAGCGAACCAATGTAAGTACTATGATTTTTACACAAATTATTCATTTTTTACTTGAACACTCTTGGCAGTACACTCACGATTTTATAAAGATCATTGTTTTATGTATAAGTGATTAGTGATGAGTAGTTGGGAAATGGAAGCATATTTGTATAGTAACCTATTCACTTGCTAGTGAAAATTGCAGACGTCTGCAAACCGTACGGTTTAAATTCCAATAAATGTGGGAATTTTCATATGAATTATACTTTTTTATTGAATTCAAAGCTTGAAATTAAGTGCAGTATGTTTTGACCCAAAACAATTTCTTTGCTCCTAGGTCAATCCACCACATCCCGGTCCCGTGAAGTCGGAAATGAGAGTTTATATAACTCGTAAATGGTATTTATAGAAGTTTGGCATTTAAAGTAGCCAATCTTACAGAACGGGAGTAGGTGGCGCATGGAGCTGTTGAACAGGTTGAACACGGGGGGTGGGGTGCCCGTGAGGGGATGCTAGTCTTCCATCGGGCGCCTCACCCCGGCTGGGAAGACTGTAAGTGAATAATCCTTTTTCATGTTTTATTGTTATTATTAAGATGTAATTCCTTAGCAACGACTCTAAACAGCCGTGAGTCTCCAGTGAGGAGTTTGAGCCGCTCGATAGTCTGCTAGTGGCTGGAGCACATAACCTATAAGTTCATTAAATTCAACTATTCATAAATTTTTATGTTGTATAAGTGTTATGGCAGCATATAAAATTTAAAGTATTAGCTATATTTCTTTCATAACAAGAATTATAATAATATTATAATTTCTCTGGTCGAGGGTACAACACGATCAGAGAAATTTATTCAAAATATAGACATGATTACAAAAAGCATATAAGCTACAATTATTTGCAAAGTAGTAATACAATTGGTTGATTTATCTATTTTCTGTATAGGGCTACTTGTAATATAAATATAAAGAAAATAAAAATCTCAGTACCCTTTTTTTGAAATATTTTATCACAACATGTTTCGGACATTTATGCCATTTTCAAGTGATATGAAGTTCACTTATTTATAAATAAAAAGTTTTTCTTTCATCATATCACTTCAAAATGGCATAAATGTCCGAAACATGTTGTGATAAAATATTTCAAAAAAGGGTACTGAGATCTTTATTTTCTTTATATTTAATTGGTTGATTATTTGCTGACCTAAGAAAATGTGGCCCAACTATATATGAATATGTGTCGGGATGCCACTAAATAGAAGAAGAAGGGCTCAATTTTACACTTATAGTCATTATACCAGCTGTCAAATTATCGGTACAATAGATTTTTTCTAGTGTCTTATTCTGATGACAAAATTACTAAAAATAGTTGAAAATTAGACGGCTAATTTTGTTATCAGAATAACTCAAATTTAATGCAGATGTCCAAATGAGCTCCAGACTTGTGCATGGCAAATGAAACTGATGATGATGAGACATGAGTGAACCAGTAGCTTTAGGTGGTTTCCAAACCACCGGAAAGCGATTTTCAAATTCTTAAATGATATTTAGAGGAGTTTGGAACTTGAGGTGGCCAACCTTACAGAACGGGAGTAGGAGGCGCATGGATCTTTACCTGTTGAACACGTTAATCCGGTTAACCTGTTCTAATAATCTGGTTGGACAGTTTCAAACCCTTAATTTCATGTTTATTTCAATGACGAAGCCTATTATACTAATTTGTATCTTATGGAAAATAAAACTTGTTTTATATTCTTGTTATTTTCTGCTTAAGTTTTGCTACAATCTGGTTTTCAGAACCTGCATTTATTCAACATCGTTCATTATAATCTTGACAGTTATACATATTGTATATGTTATAGTTAATAATAATGTATACGTAAATGTATAGTTATGCATGTTGCATATCTTTTGAAAACTCTGGCCATCAAAGGTAGATGTAATAGGTCAAATAAATTTTCTAATGCTATATTTGACAGTGAATTTCAATTTTTATTCATTTATTTGATAGCATATTGACTGCTGATTTTATACATTTTATGAATCTCTCTCCAAAATTGTTCCGATCCTAATGTGTGGAACGCTATAATGTCGTAGTTTCATAAAATCTCTCCTCTTAATATTGTTTGATTTAAGATCATTCATTATAATCTTGTTTTATTCAAAATCATTCATCATAATCTTGACAAATATACATATTGTTGGATGAGTATTTGAGGTATATAAATAATTCCATGATTATTTTGGTTAAAATATGATAATTTATCACCTAATTATATAATGAATAAATAAATGAAAAATACATATTCAACTTCTCTATTTCAGCATAGGACAAAATGTGAACTAAAGGAAATGCAGGAACAGAACGATTTTGAACAGCCACGTTCACTCACCGGTCTCATCGTTCACTCAACGATCTGTGGCTTTCAACTCAAACAACCTGGTTTTCAGAAGCTGCATTTATTATAATTTATTATCATTCATTATAATCGACAAAAATGGTAGAAGAAAAAACCTCCAAAAAGTATTATTGGAGAAAATAACTTCTACCCAGTAAAATGGTAAGGAAATCTACTTCATTGACAACCTGAAAACACATTCCTCCCAACTGATCGGCAACTCCTCCTTGTGTGGCTTCCCTGTATACATCCATTCCTCACCCTGATGGAATAAATACCCTCCAATACTCCCTATCCTCACGACCCACATCCTCCACTCCACTCCCTCAATAACTTTACGTATAATATTCATAATTATATAATGATCATAATCTAATATTGTGTGTACTTTTTGTACAATCCTTCAAATTTAGTACAGTATGTTTTGACCCAAAAACTTTTCTTGCTCCTAGGTCTTTCCAACCACGGCCCGGTCTCGTATAGTCGGAATTGAAAGGACTAGTGAACTTTCAGATCAAAATCATTTTTGTAGTAAATTTTGTGAACAATATAGGCCTATTCTATTAATAAGAAATAGGTTATTTATATTACAAAAACTTACTACTTTTATTCATATGATGTGTCATGTAATACTTCCATTTCATTTAAGTGACCAAATCATGTATAATCAGAAAAGCATTGATTACCAAGTCAGAAAATATCATATTGTCTATTATTCTGTGATAATTCATCATAAGTCCGAAATCATATGAGTGACTATGTTATTGGAAATGCTTAGAGACTGAAATATCAGAGTGAAAATTCAAATAGACCTGTGGTTTTCACACAAATTTTTCATTTTTTGACTTGATCACTTTTGGCAATACACACATGATATTATTTATATAAAGTGTTATAATATATTTCATATTATGAAACTAGAATAGTAACCAAGAACTTTTGAACAAGTGTTCTTGTAATTTAATTGAAAGTTCAAGACTGAGGGGGACCCAGACTTGATTCAGCTACAGTTCATGAAATAAATTGAGGTTTTTTTTTTGGTTTACAGCTGAGTACTAATGCCCAGATATATCCACCCCGGGTGGCGGATAGAGGAATGCCTCCCAGATATGGGGGGTAAGGCCCACCGGTGAAAATAAATAGCCGGGTGGGCCGAAATAGCGAACCAATGTAAGTACTATGATTTTTACACAAATTATTCATTTTTTACTTGAACACTCTTGGCAGTACACTCACGATTTTATAAAGTTCATTGTTTTAGGTATAAGTGGTTAGTGATGAGTCGTTGGGAAATGGAAGCATATTTGTATAGTAACCTATTCACTTGCTAGTGAAAATTGCAGACGTCTGCAAACCGTACGGTTTAAATTCCAATAAATGTGGGAATTTTCATATGAATTATACTTTTTTATTGAATTCAAAGCTTGAAATTGAGTGCAGTATGTTTTTACCCACAACAATTTCTTTGCTCCTAGGTCAATCCACCACAGCCCGGTCCCGTGAAGTCGGAAATGAGAGTTTATATAACTCGTAAATGGTATTTATGGGAGTTTGGCATTTAAAGTGGCCAACCTTACAGAGTGAGAGTAGGTGGCGCATGGAGCCTGTTGAACAGGTTGAACACGGGGGGTGGGGTGCCCGTGAGGGGATGCTAGTCTTCCATCGGGCGCCTCACCCCGGCTGGGAAGACTGTAAGTGAATAATCCTTTTTCATGTTTTATTGTTATTATTAAGATGTAATTCCTTAGCAACGACTCTAAACAGCCGTGCGTCTCTAGTGAGAAGTTTGAGCCGCTCGATAGTCTGGTAGTGGCTGGAGCACATAACCTTTAAGTTAATTAAATTCAACTATTCATAAATTTTTATGTTGTATAAATGTTATGGCAGCATATGAATTTAAAGTTTTAGCTATATTTCTTTCATAACAAGAATAATAATATAATTTCTCTGGTCGAGGGTACAACACGACCAGAGGAATTTATTCAAAATATGGACATGATTACAAAAAGCATATAAGCTACAATTATTTACAAAGTATTAATACAATTGGTTGATTATTTTGCTGATCTAAGAAAATGTGGCCCAACTATATATGAATATGTGTCGGGATGCCACTAAATAGAAGAAGAAGGGCTCAATTTTACACTTATAGTCATTATACCAGCTGTCAAATTATCGGTACAATAGATTTTTTCTAGTGTCTTATTCTGATGACAAAATTACTAAAAATAGTTGAAAATTAGACGGCTAATTTTGTTATCAGAATAACTCAAATTTAATGCAGATGTTCAAATGAGCTCCAGGCTTGTGCGTGGCAATGAAACTGATGAAGATGGGAGATGAGTGAACCAGTAGCTTTAGGTGGTTTCCAAACCACCGGAAAGCGATTTTCAAACTCTTAAATGATATTTAGAGGAGTTTGAATCTTGGGGTGGCCAACCTTACAGAACGGGAGTAGGAGGCGCATGGATCTTGACCTGTTGAACACGTTAATCCGGTTAACCTGTTCTGATAATCTGGTTGGACAGTTTCAAACCCTTAATTTCATGTTTATTTCAATGAAGAAGCCTATTATACTAATTTGTATCTTATGGAAAATAAAACTTGTTTTATATTCTTGTTATTTTCTGCTTAAGTTTTGCTACAATCTGGTTTTCAGAACCTGCATTTATTCAACATCGTTCATTATAATCTTGACAGTTATACATATTGTATATGTTATAGTTAATAATAATGTATACGTAAATGTATAGTTATGCATGTTGCATATCTTTTGAAAACTCTGGCCATCAAAGGTAGATGTAATAGGTCAAATAAATTTTCTAATGCTATATTTGACAGTGAATTTCAATTTTTATTCATTTATTTGATAGCATATTGACTGCTTATTTTATACATTTTATGAATCTCTCTCAAAAATTGTTCCAATCCTAATGAGTGGAACGCTATAATGTCGTAGTTTCATAAAATCTCGCCTCTTAATATTGTTTGATTTAAGATCATTCATTATAATCTTGTTTTATTCAAAATCATTCATCATAATCTTGACAAATATATATATTGTTGGATGAGTATCTGAGGTATATAAATAATTCCATGATTATTTTGGTTAAAATATTATAATTTATCACCTAATTATATAATGAATAAATAAATGAAAAATACATATTCAACTTCTCTATTTCAGCATAGGACAAAATGTGAACTAAAGGAAATGCAGGAACAGAACGATTTTGAACAGCCACGTTCACTCACCGGTCTCATCGTTCACTAACCGATCTGTGGCTTTGAACTCAAACAATCTGGTTTTCAGAAGCTGCATTTATTATAATTTATTATCATTCATTATTATCGACAAAAATGGTAGAAGAAAAAACCTCCAAAAAGTATTATTGGAGAAAATAACTTCTACCCAGTAAAATGGTAAGGAAATCTACTTCATTGACAACCTGAAAACACATTCCTCCCAACTGATCGGCAACTCCTCCTTGTGTGGCTTCTCTGTATACATCCATTCCTCACCCTGATGGAATAAATACCCTCCAATACTCCCTATCTTCACGACCCACATCCTCCACTCCACTCCCTCAATAACTTTACGTATAATATTCATAATTATATAATGATCATAATCTAATATTGTGTGTACTTTTTGTACAATCCTTCAAATTTAGTGCAGTATGTTTTGACCCAAAAACTTTTCTTGCTCCTAGGTCTTTCCAACCACAGCCCGGTCTCGTGTAGTCGGAATTGAAAGGACTACTGAACTTTCAGAACAAAATCATTTTGTGAAGTCCATGTTGTGAATAATATAGGCCTATTCTATTAATAAGAAATAGGTTATTTATATTACAAAAACTTACTAATCTTATTTGTCAAGTAATTCTTCCAATTCTATTCTATTAATAAGAAATAGGTTATTTATATTACAAAAACTTACTAATCTTATTTGTCAAGTAATTCTTCCAATTCAGTAAAAAGTGACCAAATAATGTATAATCAGAAAAGCATTGATTACCAAGTCAGAAAATACCATTTTTTCTATAATTATGTGATAATTCATCGTAAGTCCGAAATAATATGAGTGACTATGTTATTGGAAATGCTTAGAGACTGAAATATCAGAGTGAAAATTCAAATAGACCTGTGCTTTTCACACAAATTTTTCATTTTTTGACTTTTGGCAGTACACACTCGATATTATAAAGTGTTATAATATATTTCAATTTTCAATTTCAATTTATTTATTCATTCACACACACACACATAAGATACATCAATATGAAATAAAATATAATTACATCAATAAAAAAACATTACAGTATAAAATAAATAACATAAATATGAGAACACATTACATGCACATTTCACAAAGTTTCAAATATTAAGCATAGATTACAAAGTTTCAAATATTTCATATTATAAAACTAGAATAGTAACCAACAACATTTGAACAAGTGTTCTTGTAATTTAATTGAAAGTTCAAGACTGGGGGGGGGGACCCAGACTTGATTCAGCTACAGTTCATGCAATAAATTGAGGTTTTTTTTGTTTACAGCTGAGTACTAATGCCCAGATATATCCACCCCAGGTGGCGGACAGAGAAATGCCTCCCAGATATGGGGGGTAAGGCCTACCGGTGAAAATAAATAGCCGGGTGGGCCGAAATAGCGAACCAATGTAAGTACTATGATTTTTACACAAATTATTCATTTTTTTACTTGATCACTCTTGGCAGAACACACACGATTTCATAAAGATCATTGTTTTATGCATAAGTGATTAGTGATGAGTCGTTGGGAAATGGAAGCATATTTGTATAGTAACCTATTCACTTGCTAGTGAAAATTGCAGACGTCTGCAAACCGTACGGTTTAAATTCCAATAAATTTGGGAATTTCCACATGAATTATACTTTTTTATTGAATTACCAAACTCAATTAAAAATCAATTCTGTTGTCAGAAATCTTGGGACCAGAACCTGCATTTATTGAGGCAGTTGTTCCATGTCCAGGTCATTCTTCAATGAAACATGTACTATACAGAGGTTTTGCCGAACCCCTATATAGTATATATTTTCCTCATTCAACCGCGATATAGTACACCCCGATCTAGTATTGAAATCGTAATAGAACATTTCCTGAGCGATCCATTGAGATGTACCATATGGAGATTCCACTATTCATTTTCAACCATCACGTGATATATGAAACTAGAATGGAAACCACAGACGATTTGAACAAGTGTTATTGTAACTTAATTTAAAGTCCAAGTTTGGGGCAATGCAGACTTGACTCAGCTCACAGTTCATGCATAATTACTTTAATTTTGCAAATAGTTCATTTAATTCAACGATTCATTAGATTTTTATGTTGTACTAGCTGGTACGGCGAACTTCGTACCGGCAAATAGTTAATGCATCTCGTGACAAACTTAAGCTGGATGCACACCTGAGGAGGCGCGATGCGGCATTCTATTTATATAGATAATGTTCCAACTGCAAAATAAATAATTCACTAAAAATCAATTAATTCTGAACACCGAAGACAGCACAATTATTCGAAACAAAGCAATGTCTAGAGCATGTAAGTCTTTAACCTGAGGCAACACTGCTGGATGGTTACACACAGAACAGTCATTATGTTTTTAGTCGGGGCGTTTAGAATGAAATACATGGGCTGTTATGGAGCAGCACACACTCTTGTCTACTATCTACCGACAGTTGTTGTATGACGCAATGATTATAACAGCTGATTTTTATTTCTGTATGTGGCCAGCTCACAAATCTTCTCCCATGAGGGTTACATGTAAACCTTGAAGGACCGTAGGAAAGAGTCCTGAAGTCGGAGTATTAATTTGATAGGCCATAAACCTGGTCCTGAACATAACGAACACAACTAAAAAAATCATGAAATTCGGTGTACACTTAAAAAAGTTATTGAATGTCAAAATTTGAGGCTCGATTTTTATTTATATAGATAAGTGCTATGGCAACATATGAATTTGAAGTGTTAGCTATATTGCTTTTATGTCAAAGAAGAAGGGCTCAAGTTCACACTTATGGTCATTATACCAGCTGTCAAATTATCGGTTACAATAGATTTTTTCTAGACTCTTATTCTGATGACAAAATTACAAAAAATAGTTGAAACTTAGTCGGCTAATTTTGTTATCAGAATAACTCAAATTTAATGCAGATGTCCAAATGAGTTCCAGGCTTGTGCGTGGCTAATGAAACTGATGATGATGGGCAATGAGTGAACCAGTAGCTTCAGGTGGTTTCCAAACCACCGGAAAGCGATTTTCAAACTCTTAAATGATATTTAAAGGATTTTGTCTTTTAAAGTTGCCAACCTTACAGAACGGGAGTAGGAGGCGCATGGATCTTAACCTGTTGAACAGGTTAATCCGGTTAACTTGATTTGATAATCTGGTTGGACAGTTTCAAACCCTTGATTTCATGTTTATTTCAATGACGAAGCCTATTATACTAATTTGTTATCTTATGGAAAATAAAACTTGTGTTCCATTCTTGCTTTTTTCTGCTTAAGTTCTGCTACAATGGTTGCGTTCAAAGCCACTGATCAATCCCATCGTGTTTTTTTTACGTTCAGTAAAAAACCTTATCACAGAATGAACCACAGAATGGAAACTCGGCTAGTATCCTGACGCCAAAATCCGCCGTCTTAAAAGAAAATTTAGCATTGTAATATAGCAGTAATTTTAATTTCTAACAAGATGATGCAGTCACGTGTCGTGGTCTTGGAGCGCTCAAGTCTTGGTTAGATTGATACCTTCCATTCTGTGTGTATTCTGTGGATGAACGGTTGCTTATGAGACAGATGTTTCCCCTGCTGCTTATATTTTTGTAAACAAAACTAGAACCCAACTTATCTCATTGTATAATCAATGAAAATGGAAAACCAACAAGTGATTAGAGTTGTTTTGAATGCTTTGTAAGATATTTTAAATGTTATTGAACTTATGTAATCATGCATTTCTCTGCTCCCAAATAAATAATAATGGAGTCCATTATTTGTAAACAACCTCGTTTTCAGCCATGTCTCTGTTAACGTTCTTTTCCATCGGTAGAAAAGTATGATGAACTGATCAGTGAACGAACCGGAAATGACGTATTTTTTCTTATCAGTTAGACCAAAAACCTTTAAGAGGTATAAACCCACAATGCCTATGCCTTCCCTATGCTAGCTTTTTCTTGAAATTGAAGGCTACTTAAGCGCGAGATATTATATATATATATATATATATATATATATATATATATATATATATATATATATTTGTAATATTATAGATTACAAAAATCTTCAAGATCTTTAGTATGTAATAATCTTCCAGGTTGTCCCCTCAATGGCTGATTTCAATTGCAAGTACAGTAGCGCTGCATGTGAGTATATGCATCGTTCAACGACCAAACAGTGCTTCGCTCAGAGCCACGTTCACTCACCGGTCTCTGGCTTTGAACTCAACCAATCTGGTTTTCAGAACCTGCATTTATTCAACATCATTCATTATAATCGACAAAAATGGTAGAAGAAAAAACCTCCAAAAAGTATTATTGGAGAAAATAACTTCTACCCAGTAAAATGGTAAGGAAATCTACGTCATTGACAACCTGAAAACACATTCCTCCCAACTGATCGGCAACTCCTCCTTGTGTGGCTTTCCTCTATACATCCTTCTCTCATCCTGATGGTATAAATACTCTCCAAAACTCCCTATCCTCACGACCGACATCCTCCACACTCCATCAATAAATTCTATGTATAATAATCATAATCATATAATGATCTACAGTTTTAGGCTTTAAGCCTGTTCCTTCCCCAATCATTCATAGTTGAGAATAATGTTGTAACTATCAATGTATAAATAAATAAAATAATCTAATACTGTGTGAAAGGCAATTAATTACTCTGCCAGGTACAGAACAAAGCGCTTCACGGAGCAAAATGAGTTCTGTGCCTTGCATTTGAACCTTAAAAAAGCGAAAAAGATACTAAAAGTCATACATTTTACTTGATGTATCTAGATTGTAGATATTTTCTGAGATATACTTGGAGAAGTATACAGTATAATTATATGGTTTCTCAATTCAGAAAGTAATTAATATAAATTGATTATTTAAATCAAAAAGAGCAGCATATGTCACTTGTAGAATTTTTCAACTTATTTGAAATTAATACATTTTAATATACATGGTGACACAGAATAACGGGAACTTTTAGAAACGCCAAAAACATTAGTGGGAAGGGTAGAAATTATTTTATTTAAACTAATGTTAAATTCAAAATTTGCCATTTGAGAATTATTAATAACATCTATCAATTTTTGACAATTACTTCTTTAAGATGGCTTCCTCCTGAACGAATATACTCTTGAAATCTGTGTTGACGATTCCTTATTGATCGCTGCAACATTTGCGTTTCCTGGTCCCATGATCTGTCCACCTGCGATTTTCTGTTTGTAGAGCTATCTCAAATCAAACGTTTTCACAACTTGACCAATAACTGTGGTTGAATCATAACAGACAATTCAAAATGAAATTAACAATATCCCAGCTAAAATGTTGCAGCAATCGTTCAGGAATCTCAGCACAGATTTTAAGAGTGTATTCGTGCAGGAGGAAGCCATCTTAAAAAAGTAATTGTCAAAAAGTGATAGATGCTATTAATAATTCTCAAATGGCAAGTCTTGAACTTTACATTAGTTTGAGTAAAATCATTTTTGCCCTTTCCCACTTTTATGGCTTTTTCAAATGCTCCCGTTATTCTGGGTTAGCCGGTATATATACATTCAGCTCTGTTTTACATTGTTAAATATTGTGAATTTTGTCAATAGATATCAGATAACTGATTATTGTATTTGTTTACTTTCCAGGAAAAGAGTCATGCTGTAATGATGCTATTGAAGACTAATCTTCCATCTTACTCTCGCTTCACTTTAACTTTAATTATTATTACTTATTAGTCTACTTTTCTACTTTATTTATTTACTTTAATTTTACTTATTACTACTTATCCACTTATTATTATTATTATTACTCCAACTTAAATATCTGCTACCAATGGAAGTAAAACGTACAGTATACCTTAGCCTAGTAGAATCTCAAATAAGATATGGAATAACCGTTTATGGACATGCTCCAAATTATATCTTGAATCCAGTGGTTCAACTAACTGACAGAATAAGAAGCATTTTTTCCAGAATCTAGACACAAATACAATACATATACTCAACTTCAAAAACTTGTACAAATTCATAATACTACAGAAATACTACTTCGAAAATCATTATAGACAGACCAATGAAAATAGATACAATACAAGACATTTGCATAAATATAAAGAAAATAAAAATCTCAGTACCCTTTTTTTTGCAAGTTATCACTTGAAAATGGCATGAATGTCCGAAACATGTTGTGATGAAATATTTCAAAAAAAGGTACTGAGATTTTTATTTTCTTTATATTTATATTACAAGTAGCCCTATACAGAAAAGAGATAAATAAGACACTTGCACTATAGAACACCAGACTACTTTGTACCGAACATCCTCAACAGCATCCCCAATCACCTCAACAGCCTCAACACATACGCAGAAGTTAAAAGAGAAATAATAATAATAATTTTTCTGATTGCCAATGAATTGCAACGAGAGGAGTTTATTGACAAAACATATACATAATTGTTATATTCTTCTTCTTCTTTAGTTGGCTCTACAGTCCTGGGTGGACCTTGGCCTCCTCAACACAATGTCTCCAATCGCCTCTTCTCTGGGATCTTTGCCGCCAGTTGTTGGATACGCCCAGTGAAATGTTTCAACTTCCTAGACTCCGCCGTTGTGATTTCTCCTCATCCGCCTTCGAGACCGTTGGCCAGTTTTAACCCGTAACCCTGGGCAGGGGCCCTTACAGGGTGCTACCATCCGGAGCCAGATGGACCCCGGATTTTTAACGAGGTGTATCTCCTTCCCTATCGCTTGCAAGATAAGGCCCCGGGCTTGCGACCGGCATGGCGGAGTTAATTATTATATTATACATACAAAATTGCTAATACTAAACTTAGTTCTAATTATGATACCCCACTATAATAATATGTGTCGAGGTGTTCATAATATTTTTTTCTAAACCATGTATAAAAAATGTAATTAGTAATTTTAGTTATAAAGGTTTGTTAGTTAATAAAAGGTAGAATAAAAAGAAGACAGTAGTTCATTCTATATCCTATTTACAATGAGCTCCTCGGTCTGGTAAATGCCAGTATCATATAACCAATTCCGTACTGCTCTTTTAAATCTATTTATATTTATTTTGTCCTTTGCGATCTGCGGGATTTTATTGTAAATTCTAGGACCTAAATATTGTACAGATCTCTGACTAAAAGCTGTGTTCATTCTGGGAACGAGAAGAAAATTCAGATTTCTAATTCTGGTGTTGTGGCTATGGAAAATAAAATCGGTAAAATTTGTATTCTTCTTAATATAAATCACTAAAACTAATACATATAACTATCTGACGCTGAGAACTCTACGATACTAAGATACTGACTACGGATAATCGAATGCTTCGATTAACCCAGTAGTTCGATTATACCAGGTCCTGGTCCAATCGGGAAAGTCCGACCTGGGATAATCGAACACCTGGACTAATCGAGCACCTGGGATAATCGAAATACACCCTTCCCAATCAACTTTAAATTTTCTAAATCTACACATCTAGGGGTGATAAAAAAACGTTTTTGTCTTAGAGGTGATCCAAGAATATAAATTAGGAATAGTAGGCTATATACTTTATGCTACCAAATTTGGGAGAGAAATATCCTATAATATAAGCCATACCTTATACCTCTAAGTATATGGGTGATCTTATTATACTTGGCAATTTGTTTACTATAATAATAATAATTTCTCTGGATGTTGGACGACACATCCAGAGGAGTTTATTCATAAATTCATACATTACATATTATTTTTTCACACATTTTCAACAATATTCAGGGATTACAAAATGATACCTCACTATATAATATATGTGTCGAGGTTATCATCAAATTAATACTAATTTATGCTACAACAGATAATACAAAAATCTAAAACTATATCTATTGCCCTAAGCATCACCTAGTACAAAGATATTAACGAGGTAGGGTACTAATTTCTACCTATAAATTACCTTATTTAAAAAGAATACTACTTAAATCTAAATCCTACTTACTATTAGTTCCTCACTACTTTGTATCCCAATACTGAATAACCAATGTTTAATTTTTCTTTTGAAGCTATTGAAATTTTCCTCTCCTTTGATTTCTAATGGTATTCTATTAGATATTGTAGGCCCTAAATATCCTAGTGATCTTTGCCCAAATGCTGTAATCTTTATAATCTGTAATGCTATATCTTTATAATCTTTATAGTCACAGTATTTACTGGAGGGCTTTCGAATTTCATTGAACTTATATAAAATTGAATGGAAACATAAGGAAAATGCAGGAAATTGTACATAAAATTTAAGAGAATTTAATGCTTTTAGTTCTATAACCTAATTCTTTTTCGAAACTTATACTTGAAAATTTGGGAGAAAGACAGTTTTGGGCTATGCCTGTTGTCTTCTCTCAATTATTATATTATTGGACAGGGAGGTATGGAAGATTTGAAATAACAGTTACACACTCATTTTTAAATGAAATTCAAAATTTATTTTTTTAGTGTGTACCTTGGATGTTGCCATTATAAAAATTAAAGAGGAAAAATTGAAACATTGATTATGTACGAAAAATAACATCTGCTGAATGTTGTCCGTTTTTTTCCATACACTCAAACAAACCACGAACCCTTGAAGCCCTGGGTGAAACAATAACACAATAAATTCGAGCTGTACCACATGCAATGCTTCAGCGAAGTATGGACAAAAACGGACAACTTTTAACAGATGTTATTTTTCGTACATAATCAATGTTTTAATTTTTCCTCTTTAATTTTTATAATGGAAACATCCAAGGTACACACTAAAAAAATATGTTTAAAAATGAGTGTGTGACTATTATTTCAAATCATCCATACCTCCCTGCCCAACCCTGTAATATAATTATTTATGATTGTCAATTAATGAAATGGCATGAATAATGTACAATGCAGTTATAGCTTTTAGAACTTTTTCCAACATCTTTTTAATTCTATCAACAGTTTCGAGTAAGTTTAAATAGAATAGCCCACTATAATCAAAGAATAGTAAGTTTCTTCAGAGCTATTGAAATATTAACTAACTACTAACTTGAATCATCTACCTCAAGTAACAGAAAAAATCAAGGAAATTGTGCCACTCAGCAAAAAAACAAACTTAATAATAAGTACTATTCCTAATAGGTTTGATAGGCCAGAATTAAATGAAGCAATCAATTCGACAAACAAATCAATCCATAATACAATCAACAGCCTAAAAAATAAGAATTCTAAACAACTGGGGATTTGTTTTCTAAATGAAAGGCTGAAAAGACATAACTTCACTATCATGGGTTGCATCTAAATCGATCTGGCAAAGTAATCTCTTGTAATAGATTGGCAGAGCTGATTGAAAGCCGTTTGCAATCCTCTGGTTTAAAAACAGTCAAAAAACAAATAACGATTTTTTAGTAAATGGCTCAAAACAGTGAAAGGGAAATAGCTACAAATGCTAGAGATAGAGTAGCACAAGATGGTAAGGTTTTTAGTATTTATCATCAAAATATTCAGTATCTTCGCAACAAAATTGACAGATTAGAAGTATTTCTTAAACAGGAGGATCCTGACATTGTTATTTTCACAGAGCATGGCTTAAAAATAGAGGAAATAAATCAAGTTAGGATTCCAGGCTATTCACTGAGATCAGAATTTTGTAGAATAGCTCATAGAAGTGGTGGTGTATGTATATTCACTAGCAATGCTAAACATACCCAAACTTATGAACTGGATTTTGTTAAGAGATTTTCTGTTGAGATGGATTTAGAGGTGACGGGACTAAGGTTAAAAATTGATGATCGATTTGAGGTAGCAGTGTTAGGTATCTATAGGTCACCAAATGGAGACTGGCAAAAATTTTGTGGGCTGCTCCATACACTTTTGGAAATTACAACCGCTCGTTTCACAAATGTTATAGTAGTAGATTTCAATACCAATTTTGCCAGGCAGGATAAAATGACAGAGGATATTAGAGATATTATTAATATGAATAATTTAGAAATTAAGGTCCACGAATATACAAGAGTAACTCGAACTTCACAGACAATTATTGATAATATCCTCACAAATATAGAAGGTTGTAATGTCAGGTTAGGTAGCTCAGATCAGATCATAACTATCAAATTTTAGATGTTGCAGGGCCAGAATCCAAGCAGAAAAAAAACTTTTGTGAAAGAAATTCAGCAATATGAGCTAGGAAATATAAATTGTTTGAAGCAGGAACTGCTTCAAGAAAATTGGAGTAGTGTTTATAACAGTTGTAACCTAAATTACAAATATAAGCAATTCATTGATACTCTAAGATTTCACATTAGTGTATGCTGTCCGATAAAAAAAGTCAAAGTAAAAAGTAAATTAAACAAAGTAGATGAATGGATAACTGAAGATATTCTTACTCAAAGAAATATTGTTAGGGAAGCTTATGAGGAATTTAAATTAGTGAGGGATGTTCCGAGTGAAGTCAATACAAATTTCTAAAGAAAAACTATGCAAAAGAAGTGAGGAAAGCTAAGTGTAAGAAAACAGCTGAAATATTAACAACTAGTACCAATTTTAACTCTGCTGTTTGGGAGGTAATTAATAGAAATAGGAGAGCAGCTCAAAAAGATACAGTTACTAATGTCCCTAGGATAATCGATGAACATGGAAATTATATGGATGATAGTATAGACATTTGTAACTTTTTCAATAAATATTATCAACAGGTTGCATATAATCTCCAAAAGTCACTGAACACTAATACTTATAATACAACTACATTAAATGCTGAGCCAATTGAAAAGGTATTTAAATTTCATCCATTATCAAGAGATGAGTTGTCAAGAATAATAAAAAATTTGAATAACAAAAAAACAGTAGGATTGGATGGGGTCTCAAGCAAAATTTTAAAATAATGTGAAAATGAATTACTGGACCCTTTATTGCATCTCCTTAATACTTCACTAGAGCAGGGTATTTTCCCTGATGATCTGAAACAAGGAAAAATTTTGCCAATTTTCAAGAGCGGTGATTCTGAAAGAGTTGAAAATTATAGACCCATTAGTATTCTAAATATAATAAGTAAAATTTTTGAAAGAGTAGTTTTAAATAGATTATTGATGCACCTGGAAGAAATTAATTTCATATGTGATGAACAGCATGGGTTCCAGAAAGGGAAATCTACTAAGACTGCAATAGTATCCCTTGTTGAAAGACTAATAGATATAATAGATTCAGGTGAGAAGGCAGCCGCAATATTTCTTGATTTATCCAAAGCTTTTGATTGTGTGAACCATAGAATATTATTGGAAATACTAAAAACTGTAGGTGTGAATGGTATAGAACTAAAATGGTTTGAATCATATCTCATAGGTAGAAACCAGTGTGTTGAGCTTACCAAGGTGGATGGGAATGAAATAGTAAAAATTAAATCTCAAAAACTGGAGGTCCAGGCTGGAGTACCTCAAGGCTCAATTCTGGGTCCCTTACTGTTTCTGTTGTATGTGAACCAATTACCAAAAGAGTTAAAAGATCACAGAGCTCTGTTGTTTGCTGATGACACATCGCTTATCTTTAACAATTATCTATTAGATAGTCTAGAAATAAATGCTTTTACTGGAGTACAGTCAATTGTCCAATTCTTGAAGCAAAGGCAATTAACAATAAATAGTAAGAAATGTCAATTCCTACAATTCAAAAGTAAATATAATTCAGTAGAGGATAGAGAAATAAATGTGTTTGTAGAGGAAAATGAATTAGACCAAGAAGAGAAAGTAGCATTCTTGGGAATTTTATTGGACAGGAAATTAACATGGCATCCTTACATTGAGAGGATATGTAATAAGATATCATCTGGGGTATTTGTCCTGCGGCAGCTTGCTAGGCTGAATGATAAAAAATACTGTTAACTGCTTACCATGGACTTATACTATCTCATATTAGGTATGCTATTTTAGTATGGGGTAATTCATCTAAACAAAATATGGACAGAGTGTTTAAGATTCAAAAGAAGGCACTCAGATGTATAGAGAAAGTGAATAGGTTAGACTCTTGTAGGCCTTTATTTAAAAAGCTTGGTTCATTAACTGTGCCATCTTTGTATGTATATGAAGTTGTAATGCATGTGAAAACGAGTGGTGTGATCCAGAATTCAGATGTTCATGAGTATAATACGCGAAACAGAGCAGATTATCATATAATGGGTCACAATAGTAGGTTATTTGAACAAAAACCAGATTATATTGGTAGGAAATTTTATAACAAGCTACCTCAAATCTTGAAAAGTAATGATGATTTGAAGATTTTCAAAAAACAAATGAAAAAATATTTAGTTGATAGAGCTTTTTATAGTATAGGCTACAAGAATTCCTTTCAAACCTAAACTAGGTTGAACTACTTAGTGTTAGAATTATTATGTAATAACATGACTTGTCTTATACTCCATGACTGGAGTCTTTAGGACGTAATCTAAAAAAAAAAATTATTGAAACACAAGAAAAAATACCAAGTATGGTTCCCATTTTATTTTATCAAATCACAATACTTGTTCCAACTCACTAAGTGACACTTGAAAATTTCTCTGAGTTGAAACTATTAAATAGTTGTGATATAATGAAATAAAAAAGGTACCGTACTTGATAACTTTCTATTTGTTTCAATAATATTAAAGATCAGTATTTGCCTTGATGTGTGAAGTATAATATGACCTATGATCTTTGTTTAATTATTACATTAATAGTACAAAAAAGTTTTCCTTATAGCTGATAGATTCCAAGAAGCCTTCTAAGCAGACAATCAATCTACATCATTGCAAATTGGACAGTATGAATTGTAATTGTCCTTCAATAGAGCGCACAAACAATATAAAATATTTAGGAGTCTTAATAGATGAATTAATTCGCTGGGATAAACACATCTTACATCAAACGGCTAAAATCAGAAAAATAATTTACAAATATTCATCAAACTCAGACAGCTACCATCAACAAAAATGATAAAAAATGTTTATTATGCAATAGTCGAGTCCATAGCAAGATATGGCATTTTGACCTGGGGAGCTACAAATTTCTGCCACATCGATCCTATCTTCAAGGTTCAGAAGCTAATTTTGAGGATAATAGGACGCAAACATCTACTCTTCCCTTCAGTACTACTATACTCGGAGCTCAGCATCCTCAGCATCAGACAGATTTACATTCACAGACTTCTAACATTCACCAGAAAGAACCCACAACTCTTTCATCAATTTGAATCACCCGCAAGGAACACGCAGAAGGAACATGGACTTGGCAATTCCCAGGATGACAACATCAGCTGCTCAGAGGTCAGCCACATATTTAGGACCAAAAATTTTCAATAAACTGCCAATTTATTAAAGCCATTAAAGAAACAGTTCCGATCAATTCATTCAAATCGAAAACAAAAAAAGTGGCTCCTGGATAATCAAATCAATCATGGAGAACAATTAGTTATGTTAAAAAATTTCCTATATACTTTCATTCTTATTTTCTTAATTTAAACGGGGTTTTCCCCATTAGTAGCCTATTACAAATGTTTTTATGTCTAAAATTTCTACATCATAGGTTATCAATTTTTTTTTTTTAATTTGTGTATATAAATGTTGTTATCATAAACTTCTAATGACTCGCAAGATGTATCTCTATTAGAATTTTTGGCATAAAATCTTGAACAATAGCAAAATTAGTGGCATTCATAGCTGTATAGTGGGGGCCACATTTTATTAGATCGCAAATAATCAAACAATTGTATTAATATTTTGTAAATAATTGTACCTTATACGGTATGCTTTTTGTAATCATGTCTAAATTTTGAATAAACTCCTCTGGTCGTGTTGTACTTGTACCCTCGACCAGATAAATTGTTATTATTATTAGCTTAAAATATTGAATAATGAATAATAATTATGTCGTTCAAGAAAGTTTCTCTGCTAACCAGATTTATATAGTCACAGAAAGAAATTCACTGCCATTTGGGTATTGAATGTATACAAATAAATTGAGTACCATAACTTAATGAATTAGAAAAATAAAAAAATAGATTTTGGGGGGTTGAATCTTAAACTGAAGAGAAGAAAATATACTACATTCTATTTGCTGTCTCCATTACAGAAGAAAGTCAGGTGGTACCATATTTATGGGTCAATTTCTCATACGGTACTCGGTAGGCTATATAGGTAGGCCTACGGTACTTTATATTAATTGTTGAAGGTCGGTAAGTTTTTTGGTGTGAAGTTTCCAACAAAATATTATTTTTAAAAAGTTTTTGATAGACAACAATATTATGTCTGCAGTCTTATGTTGTGGAGCACCAGAAGTTTAAACTGTGTATGAATTAAAAATTCCTACTATGAATAAACCTTTTTCACTACCCTGTAAATTGATAAAAGTTTCAAGTTTAAAATTATTTGTGATCAAAAAGTTGAATAGATATCATGTAGGTAGCCTACATATAGGCTTTATTTCTATCAAAGAACAAATTGCAAAAGTATTATTAGCCTACAATGTCAACATATATTAATAATTCATATTTTGGCGGTCAACCCTTTTCAAAGATGGCTGCCATCTTTCAAGAGAAGCTGCTTCTTCTTTCAAGTCTGTTCTTTTTAATAATTTTTCGAAGATTGATTATAATTGATGATAAGTAGCTTGATTTGATTACTATACGATTTTATCAAATCGATGAACTATAATTCTGATGCTTCTATCTATTGGAAATGGGGAAAAAATAAAAACTGAGTGAACACAGTCAATATCTAGAATGCAGAGCAGAGAACAAGTGATTCTGAGATTCGTTTTCGTTCATGTTCGCATAGCTCATAAGGACATAGGACGGGTTTGGCTGAGCTGAGCTAATATGTCTAGGTTGTATATTCAAGTCAATCTACTTTAGTGATAATGGTGATAAAAAGGTAGCGAGGACCTTTGCCGGTAGAAAAGTATTAATTTATTTGCAAGAATGATGTAAATTTATGCATTCTGCTATTTGTTTTGTAGGCTACCGTAGCCGGTCCACCACTATGTGCGGAGCAACTAGCTTTATTTACACGCTAATTATTTTTTCGAAAATTTGTCAAGCATTTGGTTCACCCTTCGACATAAATGGTAAGTATTTTATCCTTCCATCAATATTTGAATCTTGTAAGAATTATTTAACGTTCAGTATCATATTCTTAATTTACACTAAGTTGTTTAGGTTATCATTGTAGGTACTTTCAGAAGGATATCAATGGTATTCATTTTTCTGTTAAACGCCGTTCATTGGTTTTCGAATTTACTAAATTGTTCTCTGAATTGTAATGGAGGTATTTCCAAAACTGAGTTAAACATTACCGGTAACTTATTTCCCGATATCGATATCGTATTTCAGGTACGGTATCACTTAACCTATTAGAAGCATTCAACATCTTGGGTACCTATGTCGGTAATGCCATAATATATTATGTCGGTAATGCCACTTATAAAATTTTGTTTTTATGATTGTCTTGTATCTTAGAATCTTTCCCCTTTTCTATTCTATGATGAGCTACTAGTTTCAATTAAAAATTTGTTACTTGAGTTGCTATGAGTTAATTCGAGTTGCTTGTTATGTTGGGTTGGGATAGGAGTCCCTTACTTTTAATTCCCCTCTAAGAAGCAAAAACATTCACCACGTAGTTTACAATATTTTGATCGATGTTATTGAAGAAAAAAATCAATAAACGGCATGAAATTTCATAACATAAACTTAGCTAGAATAGTTCCTGTCCCTTCAAATTTGAAGTCACATTCGTTTTTATCAAATGTCAAATTTTGTGACTTCTGCTCCATGTTCATAGACTTCGTTGGAAAATCAGAGTTTATAGGTGCGATGACTATTGTTTATTACTCCAATAAAGATAATCCAGTCCAGATAAAGCCCAATCTTTATCAGGACCAAAATTATCTTACCGTATATATTCTTATGTTAATTGGTTGGAAAATATTGACTGAAAAAAGAAAACAGTAAATGCTACTTTTTACACCTCCTTCGCCTGTGAATCGTTGTAATCCAGCTGTAGAAACTCAGTTGCATTTTCATACTAGGCTATAAAAAATATTCATTACTGGAACTTTTGAGCATTCTGAAATAATATCATTCAGCTAAATGGTTTCCATGGTTACAACGTGCCAGTATTTTATAAATTAATTGAATTAAATTTCACGCTGCATATATAAATAAATACGCTACAATATATACGTTTATTAAAGCATTTATTTATATTATATAATGGGTTTATTTTTTCAAATTGTATCAGCAGGTGATGGAACTATATCTGTTTAACATACATCTCCTATAAATTATTATCTTTTTCAATCGACTCTTCCGAAGAATGGAAAAAAATATTGTCTCCCATTCTTTTTTCATTTCTCTATCAATTTCTTAGTTTTAAATTATTGTTTTCCTCTATGTCTTCATTTCTCAGTTTCAAATTCCTTCAGTATTTCTTCAAAATGTTGTTGAAACTCTCCTTAATCCAACTTGGCTTCACCTTCATTTACCATTTAGTTATTTTATGTTAAGTCCATAAGTTGGGCATAAAACCCCCAGGGATACGTCATGAAAACACAAAAAGAAACAAGTATGCCAGCCGTCCTACTAGTCCAAAAGAAAACAAGTAAAAACATGCTAAAGAAAAGTAATTTAAAATATGCGCTTACCAAGCCGCTGTCCAATATGAAATACTCACGGAATGAGTACAAAGGTTTATCCAATAATAAACCTTTCAAGGCCCTCCGAAATTTGCTGGCAGGCAGATTCCTAGCCATCACCGGCAGCTTGTTGAAGAGCCTGACAGATAGATGGGCATAGCCCGATCGAGTTCTGCTCAGTCTTTGGTAGGGCGCATCCAGCTTCTGTCTCACGCTAATCTCATGTGGGTGTATATTCTGCCTCTTTACAAGCTCCCCCACATTTGCATGTGCTCTGCAGAGAGTCTGAAATAGATAGAGGGAGAAGATTGTGAGGATCTTCTCTCTCACAAAGAGGGGCCGACAGAGTCGCTCAGCACCACAAAGGATCCTCAGGGCCCTCTTATGAATGAGCAACACTCGCGACATATCTGTGGCTCCACCCCAGAGCGTGAGGCCATACAGGACTATGCTCTGGAAGAAACAGAAATAGCAGACCTTGAGATAGGATGCAGGAACACAGGATGTCAATTACTTGGACAGGAAAACTACCCTGCTCAGCCTGCAACAGACAGCCTCAATGTGGTCAGCCCAAGACAGCTTCCTATCCAGAACAAACCCAAACAGTTTCACCGGGGAAAATCAAATCAAATAGTTTTATTATTTGTTATTGAGAAAGTACTCATACAAATAGGAGTTGCTACCCTAATCAGATACATAATATATTCTTGATCAACAGAACAAATAATCACCGGGAAAAAATCATATTCATCCCCAACAAACCCAAGCAGTTTCACCGGGGAAAATCAAATCAAATAGTTTTATTATTTGTTCTTGAGCAAGTACTCATACAAATAGGAGTTGCTACCCTAATCAGATACATAATATATTCTTGATCAACAGAACAAATAATCACCGGGAAAAATCATATTCACCCCCATTTCATGTTTGACTGCGTTTTATCATTATTGTGAAGAAAGAGGTTTGCAGAAAATCAGTCTAAAGCAAACAACCTGGTCTCAAACATCTCGGCCCTTAGTACATTAACTCCATGACCATGATCGAAGAAGGTGGTGTCGCCTGCATAGCAAACACTTCTGCCATCCAAGCGAGCTAAATCATTCACTGAAATCAAAAAGAGAAGTGGCCCCAGGACAGAGCCCTGAGGCACTCCAAAGTTGACACAGTTTCTTATACGAGACAGCACACCATTAGCCAGTACAGCCTGCTTGCGGCCCCCCTGGTAGGATTGAATCAATTTAAGAGGGGATCCACTGACCTCATAGAGCTTGAGTTTACACTGAAGGATGATCCATACATCTATCAAGGCTTTCTTTCTATGAATGTTTCTAGAAACATCCACCATTATATCTACCGGTTACATTCAACCAGAAGGAAAAGCAATTGATGCTCAACTCCATAATTGAATAATTTCTGTATGAAGATTGGACATGCTTGAGTAATTAAATTCTTGTTATTCAATCTATTGATTAGTTTATTACAAATAGTACATCAGGATGAAGAACATGAATTGAAAGCAGATTAATATAGATATCTCAATCACGAGTAAATCTTGAACTTGAAGCGGCTTCATGGGGATCAAGATTTTATCGTGACTGAATCATCTATACCTTGCTATTTTCATAGTACGATTTCAATGATTTTGTACAGTTTGATACCACTTTTTTCTATTATCTGTTCTAAATTCAAATTAGTCGTCTTTATTTCACTAAAATTGTAGAATTCCAAACATCCTTCTATTTTGTCTACCTACTATTTTACCTAGTACCTAGTTACCAGATTAGTGTATGCTCAAATCACTATTTAAAATGCTTGGATCAGAATGTTTTGATAAATTATTGTTCCTCATCTTATGATAGTCTCAAAGGTTGAGAATATTCAGGTGGAGATGCATGATCAACTGTATAGTTTAATCCTAGTATACCGTTGTTTGAATTTGGCGAACTGTATTTTTGAATAACACGTTGAGTCGTCGATCCCGGTTGCTTTAAGTAGTCGTTAAGTTATGTCAGATGCCCTGAAATTGATCAAGTGCGACCTGAAAACTCTGACACCAGACCTGAGACAGCAAGGTCACTCGTCATTATTTTTATTATTATTTAGCCGGCCAGGTTAACAGAGACGACTAATAGCCATCACACACCAACGTAGCGTAGCTAGAATAAAGTCTTCGGAAGACGAAGCCGTCGTATCTCCTAATGTTAAATCTACGCTACGCAGGTTTGAAATTGACAGATAGATTAAAATTAGTCATGCATTCTTGTTCACGTCCCTTCGAAATCAAAGGCCCGGTTGCACAAAAGCCGGTTAAATTTTAACCGTGATTAATTTCACGAGAACCAATTAGAGATGGCCTTTTTTATAAGACGGCACGAGAACCAATCAGAGATGGCCTTTTTTATAAGACAGCTTCTCTGATTGGTTCTCGTGGAATTAATCACGATTAAAATTTAACAACTTTTGTGCAACCGGCACAAGGTGTTCCAGAGATCTACATTGATGTACTGGAGCATTATTACAAAACCAGTACCGCAAGGTTAACTCTTGTAAAGCTAGGCAAATCTTCAGGCTAGAAAGAATAGTGAAGCAAGACGATCCGGCATCACCGATACTGTTCAACGCAGCACTCCAAGAGATTTTCAGGCTGTTCAGATGGTAGAGATTAGAGATTAAGGTCAATGGTGAATATCTTCGTTTTCCGGATGATATTGTGATCATTGCGAAATTCAATCAGGAACTGCAAGCTATGCTGGAAGATTTCTCAAACGCCAGAGAACAAGCAGGATTCGTCATTAATCCAGATAAAACCTTCATATGTATGAAGTTGTAAGTCCAACAGATTAAATTGTGAAATAGAAATGAACGGTAAAAGGCTTAATTCGACAAATGAAGTTATTTATCTTGGTCAAATCTTCTCATTCGCAGCAAGGGAAGTAATTGATTGATAGATTGAGTACTTTATTTATGTAGATTACAATATATATACTGGCTTTTACACTTATATAGCTTACAATACAGCAAAATTATAGATGAATTTACATGATATAGACTAAGAAAATGATTTTTGAACTGCATATGATATGAAAAAAGCATTTGGTAATAGCTATAGATAATATTGTTATGCATCTACATAAATTGACAGAGCTTTGGACATATCAATGTCCATTCTTTGGAAAGAATATTCAAAATATCCTTCCCACTAACTCTCTACCAGTAACAGAGATAAAGAGAAGATGCAACAGAAGATACCATGGAAGAAGTACTGGCTTTGAAGTGTAAATAGCTTAATATCACTACAATGGCAAAAGGTATTGAATCATGTATAACATCCTCTGTTCTAGCGATGTGACCAGCCCATTTCTATTTCAGCAACTTCATTGTTTTTGTTACATCCTCAAAATTTGTCCTACTTCTTATGAAAGAGTTTCTGATTTTTTGGTGTCTTCTGATGTTTAATATACTTCTCTCCATCGCTATTTGAGTGACTTGAACCTTTTACAAGATCGTTTTCTTGCAAGCTCAGGTCTGTACTCCATATACCAGGTGTTTCAAAAAGAATGACCCAATTTTAAACAGTTATATTTATTTTAAAAAATGGTGTACACAAACCAATTTTACATAAAATTACCCACAGAAGTATCAAGTTTATGATGATGTATTATAAGTGTTCTATGTGCCCTCCCTTTGAGGCTCGGACGACATCTAGACTGTAGCCAAATTCATCCCAGACTGTTCGCAATATGTCTTCTCGGACTGTAACTTTTACTGTTAACTCAAGCTGATTATTGTAGATTTTTACTGTTTAGGTCGGGTGAGATTGTATGAACTGCATAATATGAGAGACTACCAGCGTCACACAGCTTTATGGGAAAGAACTTCGTGGACTATCGGTTTGAGATAACAGTAAAATTTGCGACATAAACTCCCTATACCATGGGATATTATCTTATGCTATTATTTCTCTATGGTATAACTAATGCAGTAGCTACAGTCCGAGAAGACATCTTGCGAACAGTCTGGGATGTATTTGGCTACCGTCTAGATGTCGTCCGAGCCTCAAAAGGAGGGCACATAGAACACTTATAATACATCATCATAAACTTGATACTTCTGTGAGTAATTTGATGTAAAATTAGTTTGTGTACACCATTTTTTAAATGAATATAACTCTTTAAAATTGGGTCATTCTTTTTGAAACACCCGGCGTATGGAGTACAGACCTGGGCTTGCAGGAAAACGATCTTGTAAAAGGTTCAAGTCACTCAAACAGCAATGGAGAGGAGTATATTGAACATCAGAAGACACCAAAATATCAGAAACTCTTTCATAAGAAGTAGGACAAACCTTGAGGATGTAACAAAAACAATGAAGTTCCTGAAATAGAAATGGGCTGGACACATCGTGAGGACAGAGGAGGGCAGATGGACGAGGAAAAATGTCATTTGGGAACCATCGTGGAGAACAAGAAGAGTTGGATGATAGAATACCAGATTGAGGAAAGATAGCTTGAGGACAGCAGGAAAAATCTGGATTATAGTGGAGAGAAACAGGCAGAGATGGAAAAACCTGGGGGAGGCCTATGCCCGCTAGTGGGCCTAGTTGCCAGACAGTTGAAACGATCTATTTGAATCAGGAGTAAAAATTATTTTAAACACGGTATAACAAGAAGTTTAATTACTGTATTATACAGAGTATTTCAAAAAGAATGACCCAATTTTAAACAGTTATATTTATTTTTAAAAATGGTGCAAACAAACCTATTTTACATCAAATTACTCACAAAAGTATCAAGTTTATGGCGATGTATAATTGTTCTATGTACCCTCCTTTTGATGCTTGGACGACATCTAGACGGTAGTCAAATTTATCCCAGACTGTTCGCAAGATGTTTTCTCGGACTTTAGCTTCCTACTGCATCAGTTATCCTGGTTTTTAGCTCCTCAATATCAAGTGCTAAGGAAGGAACAACGTTAAAGATCGTGCTTATTTTAAAGATCAGTTATCTTGGTTTATTAGCTTCTTAATATCAAGTGCTAAGGTAGGAACATAAGCACGATCTTTAACGTTGTTCCTTCCTTAGCACTTGATATTTTGGAGCTAAAAACCAGGATAACTGATGCAGTAGGAAGCTACAGTCCGAGAAAACATCTTGCGAACAGTCTGGCATGAATTTGGCTACCTTCTAGATGTCGTCCGAGCCTCAAAAGGAGTGCACATAGAACACTTATGATACATAATCAAAAACACTCGATATTTCTGTAATTTGATGTAATATTGGTTTGTGTGCACCATTTTTCAAAATAAATATAACTGTTTAAAATTGTGTCATTCTTTTTGAAACACCTGGTATTATAAACTACAACTACCTATTTGAAGGATTCTTTGAAATTGTAAATTATTCATTATTTTCATGTTTTGAGATTCTGGAGACTAAAAATAAAGGCTTTATTTATTCATATGTATTCAACTAATGAACTATTTAATGGGAAAAACATTATTACTCTTTATCTGAAAGGTGAGGCAACAGTTTTAACTCTTGAATCTTGATAAAGGCACTTGTGGACTACATGCACAAGTTCATGTGGCAAAAAATTAGTTGACCAAAAACTTCCAATTCCAAACTCCGCCTTGCTTTTTTAACTATGTTTCAATCGTTATTAGTCTATCTTTAAAGCAATTCGCACTCCACTGCGAATCGCTTAACGGCAACGGGAGCGGGAAATTTCCAAGCCGTGGTCAAGCGAATACCTTCACGGCATCGATGATTGATTACAGACATTCTAGAAATAGTTCAATACAAATTCTAGTATATTATATAGATTAAGTATGAAACGTACAGCACATTTTTATTTTGTCTAAGCCAGTGCTCTTGAAGAGTGGTGTATCATAGTCAAATTTTATACCCAGTATTCAGTATTCAGATCAGCCAAACATCTTGTGACAAACGAACCAGCCGGTTGCGTTGATCTAGACAACGCGACATTAATATTTCAAGTAGATCGATCAATATTTGTCACTTCCAAAATCCAACACATCAACATATAACAGCTATAAATAATACTCTCCAGCTGGCGTATGTCTATCTCTTATCGTCACTTATTTCTATATTGATTATTTAGAATTTTGTCCTCTCTAGACGTCTAGACTGTTAAATAATCTGATTATTGGGTCAGTAAGAATCTGACTATTGCATCAGTATGATATTAATTTGAAATTAAAACTAGTTGAAAAATAAGAACAATTCCTTATTTTTTCAGTCACTCTCAGATTTAGAAAATTGTTTTGTTAATCTTACTAATCTCAGACTCGCTTCGATCGCCTCACACTCCCTTCCATATCTCATGAACCTCTTAGGGACATTGCATCAGCTTGTGATGACCAGGCTCATTTCACGCACACATACTTTCAATTTAAAACCCTCTTGACATGTACTGGGTCAGCTGAATATTCCAGCAATGTTTATTCTTATAAATACTTCAAAAAAAAAAGTTAGATACGTTTGTAGAGTGAAAATTGATGTTGTGGAACTTTTCCACAATTGAAGAGACTTTAGAGATCCACTTTATTTCAATAAAAATTATTATTTCACAGTGAAATAATGATTTTTATTAAAATAAAGTGGATTTTTTGACAATATCTAAAGTCTCTTAAATAATATGTCAGCTAAAAATTCAACAGTTTATGTAATATTACTTCCATTAGAAAGTTGAGATAATGCAAAGAACGTCATTGGGATGATGAATGTAAAATCGTCAATTTTGGGGTGATTCTGGGATGTTTTCATGCACCATCTATAACTGAACCTGTGAAGAAAATTTGATAATTTGTGGCGTAATCATTGGAAAAACCAATGGAAATCGTAGATTGAAACATTCCCCTAAACTAAACCCTCACAATGAACTCTCATTCGTTCCCACCTATATTCGAATTTTCGATTTTGTATTGTGTTGATCATCATGAGCTAGCAATTTCCAGATAAATTTATTATATACAAAATAAGCTGGAGTAATAAGAAATATTGATTTCTCACATTCTGAGTTAATTATACGTTCAACCCGTTAAGCTTCAGAAATTATAGTCAGGCCTAAGCTTGATTATAATAAAACGTGAAATAAGAGAAAAATATGAACCAATAGCAATAAAATTGAATTAACTTTCTATGCGAAAATTCTATATTTATTTTTCTTAAAATTACTCCACTTATATGGGCTACTTTATTCAAATTAATAAAACTTCTATAACCCTTTTTATTTAAAATATTTTGAAACATTAAAACATTTCAACGACTAGACTTGGAAATGGCCAAAGTAGGTCGAAACTAGTCGTTTTAAAGTTTTAAAATGTTTTAAATAAAAAGGGTTCTACAAGTTTTATATTGTTTTATTATTTTCTTATATGGTTTACAGTTCTTCTCATTTCCTAGTTGTGCATCATTCCTAAATATTTTGTTATTTCTTAATCCGTTTTTATTTGATTGTACTTGAAATGCATCAATTGAAATTTTTCCTTTTCAGACAAATTGATCGAAGTCGTTGGTCCCTCCAATGTTCAATTCTGTGATAATGTAACTATAACATGTAAGACCCGGATAACAGATGCGAAACCTTGGTGGAGCTTCTCCGGAACTAATTTAACTGAAGATGGCAGCAGGTATGTGGTTTTTACAAAATTTAATAAAGTATTTTATTTAACATGCAACCCCTAAAGATGTCAGACCATATGGCTGGTTCTAAATCTAGGATTTTCAATCTTGAACACCTTCAATTCATATTTTTCCCATTGTGTAAAGCCGGTTTTGTCTGGTTTCAAGTCAAAGGTTCTCAATTCTTCACACTTCAATTTACATTTCTCCATTGTGTAATTTAGCTCAAATGTCTCTGTTTGTCGTTACAGATTTGTGATGGAAACGAACAAAGAAGAGGGTAAGATAATTGTGGATAATCTGCACATATTGTGTGTCACCTTGGATGATATTGGCAACTATACGTGTCACACCGGACAGGTCAATCCTGAAAATAAAGGAGCGGACAATGAAACCGTCGAGCAATCTGTTTTTCTTCAAGTAAACAGTAAGTCGATTTTGCATTTGTATGACATGTACTTATTTGAATACGTTCTGCCTCAAGTTGAGTGATTACCATCAGTTTCCGGCTGTCTTGCAGTATCTTTTTTCAAAGAGTTTTCTAGAAATGTAATGGAAAATAACTCTGTACTTTCCAATCTTTCATGACCTTTCAACTAGCAGTCAGCTATTAATGACAGAAGCTGTTTTACATTTGTTGTTTTGAGTTTTTCAAGCTCATTGAATATTAATACTCAGATGTCTCGCATCTGTTTCTGAATTTGGCGACCTCTTTCCTCTTAGATAAGTCATGAGTGCATAAACAAATATGGTAATGCAAAGGTTCAAAGAAATCTCCTTGAAAGACTTGATGGCTTATGCTGATATCTTCTATTGCGAGAGAAGTGAAGTCGATCCAATATTAACGCTCGTAGTTTCATCTGGTATCATACACTAAGGGCCGTTTGCACAGTGTCAGTTTAAACTAAATTTCATTTTAAACTGGATTAAATCCGTATCAAGTCTAGTTTGTTATAATGTGTTTCATTTTGAGTTTAAGCCACCAGCTGATTAAATCGAGTTTAAGCTTTGACTGTGCAAACGGCCCTAAAATTGATAACTTGCTAGATCCCTTAGATGTCTTGAATCTGATATAAGATTATGCATATAAACACTTAGGGCCGGCTTCCGAGCTCGGGTTTCAGCTAAATTCTAGACTTTAAACAGTTGGAGTCAGAAATTTGGCTTTCCGAAACGGGGCATAGTCGTAGAAATTATAACTTAATTTCGAAAAAATAAAATATTGAACACAAAATAAAATAAAGAGAAAATAATGTAAAGTTTCAGCTATTTTGAATTATTTAGGAATGTTTCATTTCGTCAAGGAAAACGTTTCCAATAATTATAGAAATGAGAAAATGAAGATTATCATAAAAACTGCGACTACGCCCCGTTTTGGAAAGCCATATTTTTGACTCCATCTGTTTAAAGTCTAGAACTTGGCTAAATCCCGAACTCGGAAAGTTTTCTAAGATTTAAAGCAAAATAATGTTCTCAAGTGCGTTTATAAATTATCTTGGAAAAAGGTTTCATCCAATGAAGGCTTGGTTGCTTAGCAACCAGCTACTAGAATCGTTCTGATTGGTTCCTCGTTTTGGTCGCAAGACAACCAAAGTGTTGGGCTAGGAACATTCTCAAGAATTCTTGATTCCTACCAACTCGTACGTGCTGAAAAGCTGATATTATACAAGTATTAAAATATAATTTATCAATCAGTATGAAGGAACGACTTTATCGAAATACTCTACAGCAGTAGACTTTGAATGTGGAATTGAAATAGTATGTTCGCAAGTCACTCCTTCACGATTGGAATATTAAAACATTTTCGCATATTTTACCATGTTAATTCATTTTGTTATCTGAGAGAACAACAAAAACTTCCAACTATCTTCAAATTATTCATTTACTTTTTACTTGTAATCTTTCAATCATCAACAATCTTCATTAATGAGATGTTATAAAAAACATAAATATAAATTTAAACCATCAAGTAATAATTTATTGAAGTTGATTATGAGGATAAAAATATAAAAATTGAGTAGCTGTCAAATAATTTTTATTATCAACATTATTAATAATGTATTGTTTTTGATAATATGATGTATGTAAGCCTATATTGATAACTAGCAGGAAACCCGTGCTCCGCAAGCATCTGTTAAAAGCACAGATATATTGAATTTAGTTTTATAATTTCATGCTGATATTAATAGTATCAACAACTGAAATAATTTATAATAGAAAAAATATTTGATAAGGCTTTCATCTTACGTAAACTTTGTATCACAAATTGAATAAATTTGTTTTAGTTATTAAAATTATAATTAATTGATTAAGAAAGATGAAAATATGCCTATGAACATCCTCGGTAAATTAAGAATCTTTATGCAAAATTTCAAGTTAAGGCTGTGCAAAGGCTAAAAATAAACTTTCTACTGGTGATATTTTTCAAAGTTTTTCGATTTGTATATCATCAAGCTATCAAGATGAAATAGTTTTCTCAGGAAAACATTTTTTTTCGATTATTACTTTTCAAAATATGAGCGCCTAAAGTTTAAATTTTTGGGACAGATCATTTCAAATTCGGTAAGAGATAAATCCATGAGATTTAGAGGATAAATTCTTCATTGTAATTTTGATCATGTTAAACAAAAATGTTCTGAAAATATCAATTCTCGAGAAAGTTATTCAATTTACTAAAAATGACAAAAAATAACTTTTAGTTGAGTTATTTTTGGTAAATTGAATAACTTTCTCAAAAATTGAAATTTTCAAAAGATTTTTGTTTTATTCACTCAACAATACCGTGAAGAATTTATCCTGTAAATCTCATGGATTTATCTCTTACCGAATTAGATATGTTCTGTCCCAAAAATTTAAACTTTAGGCGCTCATATCTCGAAAAGTAATGATCGAAAAAAAATGTTTTCCTGAGAAAACTATTTCATTTTGATAGCTTGATGATATACAAATCGAAAAACTTTGAAAAATATCACCAGTAGAAAGTTTATTTTTAGCCTTTGCACAGCCTTAATCAGTCCAGTAGTTCAGACGTAATGATGCGCCAATAATGAATTTCCAATCCCATACATGTATAAGCCAATTCCTTCCTTTATAATATTATAGATATGTAATGTATTTCAATCCTAAACGAATCGTATTTTGTATCCGAATACATGAAAATAACGTCAATTTGTCGTCATTGGTTGAATTTTATCTTTGTTATTGTAGTGCCTGGAGTGGTGTCAGAGGTGCATCATGGCCGAAAAGCGGTAGGTGGAAGCGTAAAGCTGAGATGCATTTTCTCAGGTTCCCCAATCAGTGATATCACATGGACTAAAGGAAACGATTCATCCACTATTGAAAAACTCAGGTAAAATGACTGGAAAATTGTCACATGTAATAGAAATGCTTTGAAGTGAATTATTTTCACAGAGAATCAACCTATAATAGTAATGTCATCGAAATGTTTTGAAATAAATTATCACAGAGAATCAACCTATAATTTAATCGAAATGTTTTGAAAGCAATTATCACCGAGAATCAACCTATAGCCTAATAGTAATGTAATCGAAATGTTTTGAAAGAAATTATCACCGAGACTTGTATTTCTATACTAGACTTGTATACCTACACTATTGAAATGTTTTGAAAGAAATTATCATCGAGACTTGTATACCTATAGCCTAATAGTAATGTAATCGAAATGTTTTGAAAGAAATTTTTATCACAGGGAATCAACCTATAGCCTAATAGTAATGTAATCGAAATGTTTTGAAAGAAATTATCACCTAGAATCGACCTATAGCCTAATAGTAATGTAATCGAAATGTTTTGAAAGAAATTATTATTACAGAGAATCAACCTATAGCCTAAAAGTAATGTAATCGAAATGTTTTGAAAGAAATTTTTATCACAGAGCATCAACCTATAGCCTAATAGTAATGTAATGGAAATGTTTTGAAAGAAATTATCACAGAGTATCAACCTATGATAGTAATGTAATCGAAATGTTTTGAAAGAAACTATCACCGAGAATCGACCTATAGCCTAATAGTAATGTAATCGAAAATGTTTTGAAAGAAATTATCACAGAGTATCAATCTATAATAGTCATTTAATCGAAATGTTTTGAAATAAATTACTATCTCAGAGAACCAACCTATTTAATCGAAATGTTTTGAGAGCAATCATTGTCACAAAGAATTAGCCTATGTAATAGTAATCTAATAGAAATGGTTTATGGTTTGAAGGCAATGAATTTCACAGAGAATTAGGTTATAATGTAAAGTAATCTGTTGAAAATATTTTGAAATCAATTATTGTCACAAATAACTAGCCTATAATAATAATCTAATATACATTTCTTTGATGTTTATATAATAAAGAATTATCCTATAATAGGGGTTTTTATAAATTAATCATCAATAGAAGTACAATCAGAAGTGTAGTCACCAAAGCTGTTCCTAGAGAGATTTCAGGCCGAGTCACATACCAGGCTGGAGCTCTGAGTGGGAGTACATGTGGAGGAGGTAAAGTAAGTCCCTAGGTGCAAGAGAGAAGTCCCTTTAGAGTCCCTAAAGTGCGAGAGAGATGATGGGATCAATGCCACCTATCTGGGAGCTTAGGTGAGGTTGGAATAGTCCACCTTACAAGGTGTTCTTTGCCTAGAAAAACATGGGTAACTCCGAACAATATACGAACTGGGTTAGGACTGGAGTCGCTGTAAACAAATGGGTTACATCCTTTAAGGGTTAACAATTTCAATTTGGCCCATTTGACTACTTAATTTAGTGAATTATTATAATAGTAAATGTAATTAGGTTGCACATTGTCTAATCCAGTCAGACAGGTGCGAGGTTGGTGATATTCACACACTTATAACACTGGTGATATTCACACACTTATAACAGTGGTGATATTCACACACTTATAACAGTGGTGATATTCACACACTTATAACAGTGGTGATATTCACACCGTATAACAGACAATTGCAGAATATTCTCCTTTCTGAAAGGTGCTGCAGGTCTTTTGGAGCTTGCACTGATGCTCAGGTGTGGCTTAGTGACTTGATCCGTACCAATGTAGTCATTGCACGTTTAAATTAAAATATTAATACAGTAGATATTTATGTTTTTGTGATCTATGCATTTCGTTGTTTCAATTGTTTTTTTAATAACAATATCATAAACTAGTAGATTACATTTAGGGCCGGTTTCCGAGCTCGGGAATTAGTTAAGTCCTAGACTTTAAACAGCTGGAGTCAAAAAATTGGTTTTCCATAACGTGGCGTAGTCGCAGTCATTGTCATAGTCACGTTTGAATTAGATTTCGAAAAACTAGAAAATTGAACACAAAATAAAATGAAGAGAAAATAGTGTAAAGTTTCAGCTATTTTGAATTATTAAGGAATGTTTAATTTCGTCTAGGAAAAACGTTTCCAATTAAAGAAATGAGAAAATATAAACTACGACTACTGTTATAAAAGCTGCGACTACGCCCTGTTTTGGAAAGCCAATTTTCTTACTCCAGCTGTTTACTTTACGACTTAGCTAAATCCCGAGCTCGGAAACCGGCCCTAAATATTTCTTTTTTATTCTTATAGCCATACGAATATGGTTGCTCTTTCAACTTTAATTCTGTTCACCCTATTTTAAGAGTATGCCCAGTGACTTGAAGGTGCCAATCTATTCTTCGCACGTTTAAATTGAAATATCAATGCTGATAGGTACTAATTATAGGTACTGATAGGTAGATTGAATATAATTATAGGTACTGATAGGTAGGTAATTGAATATAATGATAGGTACTCATGTTTTTGTGCTGTACGTATTTTGGTTTTAAAATGTTTTTTTTCTCTTGATAAAATTGACTGGTAGATTACATTTAATTTTTTTTATTCTCATAGCGAATATAGTTGCTCTTTTGCCTTTAATTTTGTTCGCCCTATTTTATGGATAAAATTATCACGCTCTCAATTCCACAGAGATCGTGTTGAAGTGGTTTACCAAAATCAAACTTGCGTTGAAACCACTCTGGAGCTTTTGGAACTGAATACCCGCAAAGATAATGGTACCTATTACTGCTCAGCGTTAATAGCTGATGTCAAAGTCAGTGCACCGGTTCACCTTTTCATATTAGGTAAGCTACTTATTTGAAATAAATATTTTAAATTTTAATATTGGAATAGTTATTTCTGTACCTATTGCGCAAAGTAGCACTGAATTATTGCACTTTAATATGGCTTTCTGACAATAAAATTTTATTACTACTAAACAGAGTTTCTTGAATTTAGCAAAGATACTTTTCATTTATGTATCATGCAATTATAGATTAAGAATACAATTTATTACAACTAGTTTCAGTGTTCACACCATCTTCAGGCTATGATTTCATACATTTTTTGAAGATATATAGCATGAAATACATTGCTCATTCAGTTATCATTGAATGTAAAAATTAGTTAGGTCAATTGAATAACAATAAAAACTTCAAACAAAAAGAATATAAGGTTCCAGATTCTTGACATTGTAGATGGCTTAACAACCTCAACAAAGTTTTGGGTGTTAAATGAAGAATCAATATTTTGAAGACCGCCTCAACTTAACAGTAGTCAAATTCTATGAACTGTTTGTTGCACTTTGGTGGGTGGAACACAACATTCTTGTTTAATAAAGCCTTTATTGTTTAAATACATTATTGTACAAACAATACAATATTGCATATGTAATGATGCATTTTAAACAATACATAATTGTTTAAAATACATCCAGAAACATAGACTTTATAGTGGGATGCAACACAATTGTTTAAGGAAATCAATCCAAGTATGTAAAGGACTTTTTCCATATTGTAAATGTTTTTTTCATGTTTAATACGGTACCTCTGAAATGGGTTGCATGACAGAGAAAAAATAAAATAAATCATCAGCGATCTTAACACCGTCAAATCACTTTATGGAAGCTGGTGAAACCTGGCATAACACTTGAAGAATATTATAAAATTGTCTTCGATTTCTCAAACGTTGGCTTTTGTAATATTTAGAAGTATTTTTGATGCTAATCGCTAATGTAATCGTTATAGACTACAGACAAAATATGATCATATTGTAGACAGAAACTTCTAGAAGTCATTAGAATTAACAGATGAAGAAATTTATAAAATAATATTATTGTACCCTTTTTTGAAATTAATAAAATAATAGATTAGGAATATAAATTATAACTGGTTTTTTAATCTATTATTCTATTAATTTCAAAAAAGGTTACTATAATTCTATTTTATAAATGGAAATAAGTAGCCCTGATTTCATACATTTCAAGAAGATGAAGAAATATTTGAAACTGACCTAAAATTGAATCACTTCTATTATAACTCTTATTAACAAATACCACTTTTATTCTCCTTTATACATTGCATTTTTTCCAATTTTCACAGATTCACCACAGGTAAAAATTGATGTGATCAAGGTCGTAGGTGCCAACAGAATTTTTCTCAATTGGACTGTAAATAACGGAAATGATCCAGTTCGGAAGTATTATATTCAGGTAGGCTACAACATTTTAATCAATTCCACCCTTTCAATTTATATTCATTGCTCCTCATTTCATTACTCTATCTTAATTTATACGATCGCATTTCCTTTGTAACAATGATTTAGTAATCTACGATAAATAAAATAAATCGATTTGTAAACTTGATAATTTATTCCTACTGTGCAAAAAAACACTTCTTTCAATGATTAGTATTCTCAGATTATTGAATAAATTCTGAGTAATGTAATAGTAAAAGCTTTAAAATTGATAGGATACTTTGAATGGATAGCAATGCAAGCTCAAACGAATATGATTGTTGGTTTTTGGCAATCAATCTTTCAATCAGCAAAAAAATATATTTCTGGATTTGTTAGTAATCAGCACACATTCGGAAACTGCTATCGCAATACTGCAGTTTTGAATTTCCGGTAATGCACCATCAGTTGCTGTTCATAATGCAGTTGTAATGAGAAAATTATCATCAATTTGGTCTAATATTTATATTATATTTTAGATGAGCTCACTAGTTCATGTTATGCGATCATCAACATTTTTTTAAATAATTATTTTCAATTTTATATGGTGTTTGTAAGTGAGTATCTAGTTACCACAGATTTATTTATGACGATAATATGGTTACCAAATGTTGCATTACGTTAAATGTTAACTTTGTTATTTGAGGCTACTTGTATGTAGTGTAACATTTGAAAATCATAGCACCTTTTTCATATTTATTTTTTCAACACAACATTTTAATCCAGTTACACATACATCGATTTTTGGACGTTAGATTTTTTGCCGTCCTTATGAAATCTACCAGATTAAACGGAGCTTGGCAAACAAGTGAACAAATCATTTGTTTGCCAAGTTATGTTTGAACATAAGGACGGCAAAAAAAAAATCTCACGTCCAAAATTAGATGTGTGTGTAACTAGACGAATTGTTATGAACGCTCTAAAATTACACTTGAAAATGACTATAGGGGTTGAAATATGTTGTGTTGAAATGAATATTGAAAGGGTGCTATGATTTTCAATTTTTTATTGTACATTACATCTATATTATATTCAAATCTGTCTGATCTTATTCACTTACATTTAATCATACTTTAATTCCAGTTTCTGAAGAATGGTACCGAACAATGGACCTACTATCAAGAGTTGATTGGAGCCGGTAACACCAGTTATGTGATCAAAAATCTGGAAGCAAATACTGCTTACAGATTCAAATTGAGTGCAGAAAACTCTATTGGACAAGGAAATACATACACTGCAACTGAATTCTATAAAACGCTCGAAAAAGGTCATTATAATTTCACCTAATGAATAGAATAACGTTTATGAAGTAACATAACAAATAACATGATTATGTACTATCACATATAGGCCCCCTAAATAAAAATAATATAGAACTTTTCAATAAAAGGATACTAAAAGTTTTTATATTGTTTTTATTTGAATCAAGTAGCCCATAGAAGCGAAGTGATTTTATGAAAGGGCTACTAAAATTTATAGAATGAAATAGATCATCAAGTACCCTTTTGAAATGTTATATTAAATTACGAAAAGAGTTTCGTATTTATAGAACAGGAAAATTAATCATAAATAAATTTGACTTGAATAATCAAATTTCCATTAAAACTTTGCAGTCTGAAAACTGAATCATATGGATATAATTTATCAATACCAACATATGAACATAAAATCGTATCAATTCAATGTTGTTTATTTTATCCAATTCCCACTTGAAAATGGCTATAAATAATCGAAACATGTTGTTGTAATTTAATAAAACATTTCAAAAGGGTACTTGATAATTTCAATTTATTCTATAGTCCGTGCAAATCTTAGTTAGTAGCACGGAGCTTTGTGGTCAATGTTATTTCAATAGAGCAGTAGGAGCACATGATTACCGTTTTCATGTTCATTCTATCAAAAAGGCCTCTTTTTCGCTCCTTCTCCCACACAATTATTTTTCAGGCTCTCTGGATTCTCTGAGATCTGGCAGCGCTGTACTTCAAAGACCAATGCTGCAAACTAAGGTTTGCACAGACTAAAGCATAATAATTATTTAGTACATCAATTGGCATCACTGTAAACTATTCCGTAATTAGTTAATGCAGTGCTTTTTCTTTTCAAGAATAATTAAATATTTATTATTTCATAATATGTGAAGGATGAGAATTTTGTATTATGAGGAACTAAGCATTCTTGCAGCATTATGCATGAGTTATTTTCCTTGCTACTGAATTATTAAATCATTTTCAATGTGTCTTGTTTGTGATTTTTCAGATCCGGATTTTGTGCCAGAAATATCATTGAAAGGAACTGCACCAAATGGTTTCACTATAGGTGGTCATTACCTCCATTAGACATTAAAGATCATGTCCATTATTACCAGTTGGTGCTTTACAACAACTACACTAAGAAAGAAGCAATTCATCCAGCCGAGAGTATTATAGCTTTATGTTCGGTGATCTTCAATCGGCAACTACTTATTATTTCAAGGTAATAATCTTATTTCATTGAGTATTTAGATTATTGATCATAATAGACTAAAAATTTCATGATTTGGGAGAGGAATAGCACAAGGTTACCTTATTTTTTCTATCCCTATCATTTTGATGATTTATTGTATGAATGAATCAATCAATAAAGGCTCACTAAAGGATCTTTTAAAGTTTTTTTCGCAAATCTTGAGAATGAAATATTACTGAAGTTTTTCAGTTCATTGCATGATAGTTTTACACCATGCGAGACAGCTTGTGTGACCGGACTCCCAATAATAATATTGTAATATTGTTCAAAATCTAATTCCAATTGAACATGGCTATAAATAATCGAAACATGTTGTTGTAATTTAATAAAACATTTCAAAAGGGTACTTGATAATTTCAATTTATTCTATAGTCCGTGCAAATCTTAGTTAGTAGCACGGAGCTTTGTGGTCAATGTTATTTCAATAGAGCAGTAGGAGCACATGATTACCGTTTTCATGTTCATTCTATCAAAAAGGCCTCTTTTTCGCTCCTTCTCCCACACAATTATTTTTCAGGCTCTCTGGATTCTCTGAGATCTGGCAGCGCTGTACTTCAAAAGACCAATGCTGCAAACTAAGGTTTGCACAGACTAAAGCATAATAATTATTTAGTACATCAATTGGCATCACTGTAAACTATTCCGTAATTAGTTAATGCAGTGCTTTTTCTTTTCAAGAATAATTAAATATTTATTATTTCATAATATGTGAAGGATGAGAATTTTGTATTATGAGGAACTAAGCATTCTTGCAGCATTATGCATGAGTTATTTTCCTTGCTACTGAATTATTAAATCATTTTCAATGTGTCTTGTTTGTGATTTTTCAGATCCGGATTTTGTGCCAGAAATATCATTGAAAGGAACTGCACCAAATGGTTTCACTATAGGTTGGTCATTACCTCCATTAGACATTAAAGATCATGTCCATTATTACCAGTTGGTGCTTTACAACAACTACACTAAGAAAGAAGCAATTCATCCAGCCGAGAGTATTAATAGCTTTATGTTCGGTGATCTTCAATCGGCAACTACTTATTATTTCAAGGTAATAATCTTATTTCATTGAGTATTTAGATTATTGATCATAATAGACTAAAAATTTCATGATTTGGGAGAGGAATAGCACAAGGTTACCTTATTTTTTCTATCCCTATCATTTTGATGATTTATTGTATGAATGAATCAATCAATAAAGGCTCACTAAAGGATCTTTTAAAGTTTTTTTCGCAAATCTTGAGAATGAAATATTACTGAAGTTTTTCAGTTCATTGCATGATAGTTTTACACCATGCGAGACAGCTTGTGTGACCGGACTCCCAATAATAATATTGTAATATTGTTCAAAATCTAATTCCAATTGAACATTTTGGATAAAATTATAAATTATGGTAAAGGAGCGTTTACATTAGTCAAGTTTCCTTAGTCAAGTCAAGTTGAATTGTCACGTTGAATTGAAGTTTAAAATGAATGTATTTTGCAAACTTGAAGTCAAGTTTACAACAGGAGCTTGAATCCCTTTTTCAAGTTGTGTTGATTCAAGTAGATTTTAAACATGTTGACTTTTGGATCCAACTTGAATCTTGAAGGTACAATCCAGCCTACAAATGGAAAAATGAGGCAATTGAAAATTGAGTTGTCAGTCAATGTTTGTTATTATTTTTAGAGCATACTTTTTTGTTTCATAGGACATTTTCAACCTAATCCTTATTAACTCTTAATCGACCACTTGAATTGTCAGATATTTCTTACCAATTAATATTAGAATATCTAGGTTGAATTTCAATTTTGAAACTCATTTGTTAGTGTGTTTTTCACACTGAATTGATACTACATATTATGAGTTGATATTTCATATTATATTTTGAGTTAATTATTTTCATTCCTGTCTTAGGTGGCAGCATGCAATGAATACACTCAACAGTGTGGCAATTGGTCGAAAGAAATTCCTGGAACAACTATGGATGGTGGTAAGTGGAGCTGATAATTTTTAAATATTTTATTTTTAAATAATCGATATTATTTGTTCTTCATTCTATTTATTCTAATAAAGTATTCTGATAGGGCTACTTGAGTTGTTCAATTATTATAGAAATTACTAGTACCCTTTTTTACTTTTTTATATGAACATATCTAGTTTCGAGCACTCATTCCATTTTCAAGTTTCAGAATGATTTTGTTCATTTATTCCATTTTATAATAATTCAACCCAATTAATTCATCAATACTGACTAATTTTCTACATTCAAATGAAATTTAATGAATGCATTAGTTATCAGCTTCAAGCTACTTGATGTATAGCTTATTTTAGGTTTAATTACAGAACATTTGCAATCTGAAACATACATCACAGAGGATGGTAACGCAGAGATCGGTGCGAAGCACGAGTTCATATTAATGTATTTATTGTACTTGAATTGAAATGATCCCCTTCAAAGAATGTCATAAAGTTCGTAGCTGATGATGTGTGAGCACACACGAAAGCATGCTCCTGTAAAATATCAATTTTTATTTAAATAAAGTGGATTTTTGACAATATTTTGAGTCTCTTCAATTAGTGTCATAAAGATATAAGCAATACGGTAATTAATAATAATATATATACTTTTCATTCTGGTGTATGGCTTCTATTAGCTGATTTGTTTCATATCCTCAACTTAGAACATTCATTGATACAAATGTTCTGTGTATCTAAATCAATGAAATGTTTTATTCATATGTGTGGGATGTATATGTGATTTGTGTATTAATCTATCTAAATTGTTTTTCAGTCTCTGGACCTCCGCAAAATGTCAACATAACGTGTAAATTTGATGAAATTAGTAAATCCAGCGCTGTTGGAGTGACATGGGATCCCCCATCTGAGCCAAATGGGAAGATTGTTCATTACAACGTGAGTGTAAATCAGATTTTCCACTTTTCGTGGATAAATTATGTTTTATGGTGTATTTATAAGCGATCTTTAAGGAAGTTCTTAGCCAAGGACTATGGTTGCCTTATAACAGCTACTAGAATTGTTCTAATTCCAATCAAAGCCAGTCAATGAAACGCCCACATTATCCCAAATCGTACTGTCTCTAGATGACAGACATCTGAGTCCAGTTCTAATACTATTTTCTTATCAGTATCATCGGCCTCAAACTATTATAACACTATTGTCATACTATTGAAATACCATTTAACAAAATAGATTTCATTCATTTCATAGTTATAATGATTCCATTCATTTCATAGTTTATAATATAATATCATTTTATTCATCTCATGTTTGGTTCTCAATTTTTCATTCAGACATTTACTGTTATTTTGAAATCCCATCATTTTGAAGTCAACACCATAAAATTTCTTTTGTGTTATTGGAAATTTTAACCTTCACCAAGAACATACGTTTTGTATGTTACTGTTACTGTCGTATACTGTTTATATGTTTTAACGTCGCCTTTTCATGTAGATACAATATAATTTTGAACTATCACAAATCAAATTGCATTCATGTTCACATCGTTCAGTATATAATTCTGCAGTTCATATTTTGTAAAAGTCGTTGAATATTCAGGTATATTGTTATTCACAAAGCTAGCATTATTTATTGCTATGCACATGAATATTAGATATCATATCTAATCTATTGCCAACAACAATGGATATTCATAAGGACAGCGACTTGAAGTTCAACCGAACATTTATGATTATATAGTCGAAAACCTGATACTGCAGTTGCAGGTATAGATTCTGGTATGCAGTAATTTGTATGCTCTTGTAGGTCAGCTGTTACCCAACACTGTTCGTCTGTCAGTCGAAAATATCCTATGAAACGTTACATTAGTGGCTAGCCTTAGTAACAATGGGTCGATTAAATAAAAACTAGAATCTACTGACTAGCAACTAGTAATAAGTTTATAAAATAGAATTATACTACCCTTTAAAATTAATAAAATAATAAAACAAGAATACAAATTGTAATAGTAAACATTTATTTGAAATTTATTTTTATAACCTGACGATGGTGTGATCACCGAAACTAGTAGTTACGCTACAATTTGTATTCTTGTTTTATTATTTTATTAATTTTAAAGGATACTATAATTCTATTTTATGAATACAAGAAAGTAGCCCTGAATTCATAAATTTTAGTAATAAGTTATCGCTATACAAATGAGATTATACAGCTGACTCAAATCCTAGCATTTGCTTGAAAGTTACTTGGAGCTAGCAATTGCTAGCTTTATTCAATCGACCTATTGGGTGTACTTGTCCACAACTCAAAAACCTGTTGATTTGAACACCACAGGTTGCAAATTCATGTTGGGACTACCACAAAATAATGTTCTAGAAATCATTTTTCACGCTTTATTTTTATGTTTTGTAAATCTATTTTTCAGGTTGTTCTCCATGGATCCGCTTCATACCGCAATGAAAAAGGAGATTGGGAAGAAATGACGTGGGGTCCGAAAATAAAGAGCGTAGATGCTAGCTCGAACAGTGCCGTTTTTGATATGATTCCACCAAATACTAATTACAGGTAATTAGTGCTACCAATCTGTGTCACATATTGTCTCTCACTTTGCTTACAATCTCTGTCACATATATTCATAGTATCTCTCACTTTCCTTGAAACGTCTGTTAAAATACGGTTTAACAAAATATAGGAAATTAATAGTAATTGGAGAGGAGAAACGCTCAACTTGGGAGTTCGTTTTTTTCTGTATTTCTTTCAATTTATTGTTATTTTTGAAATTTGAATAATACAGTCCAAGTAAACTAAGTTAACAAAATTCATATTCAAATTGTTTTATCTAATAAATGCAAAAAACAAAGTACATTATTACATAGCTAAATTTGAAGTTATTATTTCAAAGTTGAAGCCACGGTACTTAGAAGAAGACGGCAGAAGTCTCACGTGAGTTTAGATGTTTCTGACGTTATTTTACCTTCAATCATATTTTATTTCACACCAAAATTTCAACAAATATAAACATTATTGAGAGGAATAAGACTAAGACTACAAACAAGTCTCTGCTCGGTAGGGCATTCTTGTGAATAAGAATTTAGGCAAATTTTGAAGGATGGTTTGTTAATCTAATAAGTTAAGGGTCTCTGTAGTAACATAATATACTTTGAACTATATTTACACCCTGTTTTAAATTGGGTAATACTTGTCATATCGTTTCTCATCCCACATTATAACATTTTGTTTTCAAATTTTACGCGGTTTTCAGAAATGTTGTGGAACTTCTTCATGATGAGGTGAAAAAGTAATTATACTTCAGTTTCCACTGAAGATGATGCCAGGTACGGCGTTGAAACTCGAGTATGGTTTTTAAATAAACTTTATTTTTGTGGATTTGACAATATTTTTTTGTATAATTACTTTTTCACCTCATTTTGTTTTTTAATTTAGCAATACTTTCATATAGTCTCACATCGTACTTGACAAAAATAACTGTTTGTGTATTAGAAGTATTAATTACTTGTGTCCTTGATAATAAATTATTATTCGTGTATTTTCCAGTGTGAAGGTTGCCGGTGTTACAAGAACTAGAGGCGGGGGCACGGAGGCCACAGGGCATTGCAGTATGCCCCCCACTATCCCCGATAAGGAGAAGCTGGCTCGTTTCCATTGGGACAAAGTTGAGGAACAAGGCAGATGGCTGTTGAAATTGTCATTACCACGCATATCTGAGAGGAATGGCCCTATTTGCTGTTACAGGTAATCTAATCAAATAATTAATTGCCGAAAAACACACGTGGTGTCTACTAGGCTAGTAATTTAATAGGCTAGATAGTAGCATAGAGAAACAATAGCAACTGTCGGTTAAGAGAAACGTTAAACTGTCGGTCCCGGCTGAAGTATGACAGTCGTAAGGCCCATTGACGGCTTAAATTATATATTCAGGCGGTGGGACCTTCCCGCAAGGGACTCCCCACCAACAAAAGCCATACGAATTTACTAATAGCATAAGTAGATATCCCATGCTTTAGGGCGTTTATGTCGCAACTTTTACTGTTATCTCAAGTCCACGTAGTTCTTTCCTGTGGAGCTTTATGAAACTGGTAGTCTCTCATATTGTGCCATTCATACACTCTTATCCGGTCAAAACAGTAGAAATCGACAATATTCGACAGTAATCGGCTTGAGATAACAGTAAAAGTTGCGACATAAACGCCCTATACCATGGGATATCTACTTACGCTATTGTTTCTCTATGGTAGTAGTCTAATTTAATAGGTAGTAGTCTAGGTTAGTTTATGATTTATCGTCTGCAGATAGCCTCTAAAATTGTAATATTACAAGAATACAGAGATACTGTAGGATTACATTATTCATTATTCGTTCAAGGTTAAAATCGAGTCTTGATGATTTCAAAAATGAAAACTCGTTTCAAGAATATAATACGATACTTTTTCCTCTGTTATTGCATATACCAACCAACTACTTTCTTTGTTACCATTCAACGTTCTCATTCAAATTCAAATTCAAATTCTTTATTTTCTGCATAAATACAATAACAAGAAATGTCTGTATATCGCAGTCGTCAAAGTACAAATATATACACATAGGTAACATGTTTTTTGTATTTAGTTAACATGATAAAAGGTCAGAAAAAGTCAGCCAGACAAAAACTCATTCAACGATTAAAACTCTCCTTCTACAATAAACTTTTTAAGGTTTTTCTTGAACAAAGCATCATTATTAATCGACAAACTCATCCGGGTTAATATTCACCAATTACGAATGTTTATTTATTTTCTAATAGGAATACTTGAAAGAAGAACAAAATGTTGAATTATCTTTTGTCTCGTGTACTTTCCTGTTAGTTATTGGTCAACCACAAACCTTATCATATTATCTGAAATCATTCGAAGTTTCCTTGATGAATATAATGTATTTCCTATACAACCTTCTCATTATTGACTCAAGCTTCGATTTCCGATCCCCATTTAATAGACAAGTCTTCCAGCTTGGAATACAATCTAGTTGATTCCGTAAAGAATTGAAATCAATTTAAGTCGCTCAAACGAACTATTTAAACAAATTATTTGAGTTTCTATTATGATTTCTTGATATTGTATTCTTTCAAAACTTGACTGTCGTACATCTTCCTTGATTGTTCGCCCAATTTGATTGCAGAGTGTTTGTTGTTAAACTGAGAGCTCAGCAGAATGTAGCTGATCTTCCTCCGCCACAGTTTTCACCAGTTTCGTCTTATCAGGAAGTTCACCATGGAAAATCTGGAGGTGCTTACGTTGCTGATATGTTTGACAGGTGAGACGATTTTCTCACTAATCAAAATTCAAAAGACCAAAGATTTTGTCTGATCAAAATTAGTTTATATACCTTATAATTTTATTAATATATATATTTTAATATAAATTAATATATATTTTTTAACACCTTAGGTTTATACCCAAGTTGAATGGCTATAGATTTCGGGTCTCTCAAATTCATCAAATAAATTTGCATCTATTTATTTATATTTATTATTTTTACAAGAAGTCACTGACCGGGAGAGAAAATCTAAGGATACTCCTTTTATACTATTCTCCCCCAAATGTAGATGAAGAATCTCATATTAGTACGTTAAATGACATCCCCGACATTTTCATAATTTATACAAAGCTCTGTGAAATCATTTATCTAAGAAAATTATTTATTTTATTGACGCTTAGCAGTCAACTTATTTTAATAGGATAGTAGTAATGCTATTTCAAAAATATAATAACTTCTCCATCAAGAGAATAATTAGCATTACATTGAATCCTCAAGCCAGTTTGCACTTCTCGTTTCACAAGTTTTAGTTTACTTAAAACTGTTTAAATATGACCTGTGTGGTTACGAGACCATGGTCCTGTACCAAATAAAACTGTTTAGAATTGGATGATATATGTGTGTTTTTAATTCAACTGTTTCTTTATTGTATAAAATAGAAAGTACGTATGTCTAGTTACAGACACATTGATTTTTGCCATCCTTATGAAATCTATCAGATTTAACGGAACTTGGCAAACACATGAACACATCATCTGTTTGCTAAGTTATGTTTAATTTTTATAGAATTTATAAGGACAACAAAAAATCGTTCGTTCAAAAATCGATGTGTGTTTGTGTGTAACTAGACATACGTACTTTCTATTTTAGTTTATGCTTGTTGTTAAAACAACTTTATGGTAGTTTAGACACTGTATCTAAGTTATTATTTTAAAAACACTTACTTTTTTATGATGAAATGAGGAATGTATTTCACTCCTCCTGAGGAGGAGCTTTATCAGCCTCAATATTTACTTGGATATGCAGTGTTCAAACTACAACAAATTTTCTATTTTAGACAATAAAGAGGCAGTTTTAAGGAAACTAAAACTTATGAAACTAGAAGTGCAAAAACACAATAAAAATATTAATAATGGTACAATAAACTTTGTAAAAATGAATAGTGGTTTCGTACAGCTTCGCGCTGTTTGTTTATCAATTGAACAATATAGAATATTTATTCCATTCGAGACTACATCCTATCAATAAAAACTATAGCCAGCTACAGACACATCGATTTTGGACGTACGATTTTTCGCCGTCCGTATAAATGATATTAGATTGAACAGATGATGTTTGTCAAGTTCCGTTTAATCTGGTAGAATTCATAAGGACGGCAAAATATCGTACGAATAAAAATCTATGTGTGTGTAACTGGCCCAAGTCAGCTATGGTGGACCTATTTAAATTGATTTATCTATTTACAAAAATGCATACTGGTATGGGAACAACAGGCATTATCGTCCAAAACTGTTCCCGATTCAATATCACAAAGTTCTTCATAAGTAACATGAGAAAAAGTTGATGAAAAATTGAAAATTAGTACAAATAAGAAATAAAAAAATAGGAAATATCCTGGTAATGAACTAGAAACATACAGCATTGTTAAATTTTCATGTTATTAATTTATGAAATTTTGATAGGCCTACTAACATTGTGAACTTGATAATCCAAACAAAACTTGTTAATCTTTTGCAGTAATTCTCTGAACAGCGATATATTTCTCGGAGATGGGCAAACTTTAATGTCAGCAGAAGACTTCAGCAATCCCTGTCACCGTTGCATTGGGTTGAAACCGAATCCCCCCACTCTACCCACACAAACGACTGCGGCAAGCCCAACCAACGCCACCGCAATCACAGTTACCACCAACACCACGTCAAATGCAACCACCCCGCAATCAGCTGTTACCTCGCCCATACCTAATGCAACCGTTGCGCATGCTCTGAACTTCACTGTCTCTCCCACTGCTCCCACTACCAAGATAACTACGACGTCAGTTGTGCCGTCGTTGGCCTACATTCCTTCGCTGTCGACCGCTGTGGACCGGGCCAGGCGATCTGTGATGTCAGTCCCAGCCACAACTCCACACACATTGCATGTTTTCGACGGTCAGCTCGACACTAGTAGTAACTATACCGGATTCATCGAGATAATTGGTAAGTATTGTACTCTAGCAGTCTACTAAATTTTGAGAAACAATATTGATTGAAATAATAAGAAAACAAAGATATTGTCATGGTTCTGTTTTAAAGTTTTTAATACATTTCTAGTGAAATTTGACAATATCTTTATTCAAGTTCTAATGGGAGATATTATTCAAGTTCTTATTATTCAAGAACATTATTCATACTCGGGCTGAGAGGGCTGTGGTTCAAACTCAAACTGTATCACTTATTATAAATGGAGCAAAATCATGATCAAATCTATCATATGTTCAGATTTGGTTCAAATTATCTCTAGTTAGCCAGAGAATTGAAGCTTTTACATTAGGATGACACGAACGGCCCTTAGAAAGTTTAGCTATTGATGATTAAATAAAATTCACTTCCCTTACGTTATAATGTATTTACGTAGGTTGTTTCATGATTGGTACCAATAACCTAGAAAATAATTTCATGTATTTTTATAGTCTTTGGAGGCAAGCAAGTATTTCTACCAGCATACAGCAGCTATTTTGAAGCTCTCAATCCAGGTCCACAAGTTCTGCAAGCTATTCAACCTAACCCAATGTTGAACAACGTTCTTCAGGTGAGATTAGTTTCTAAAAAATGAATAAATTTCATCAATATTATAACTATTTGAACATATCATGAATAATAATACATTTAAAGCATGAATTTGATGATTATAACTATTTGAACATGTCATAATAATACTAATAATAATACATTTAAAGCATGCATTTCATCAACAGTATGTATTTTTACACATGCAGTTTGACATATTTAAAATGTATGCACATCTCTATTTATATCGTTCTTCCTTATTTTTGTATTCATATCACCTATAAAATCATGTGATAAGTAATTTTCAAGAGCCTCTTTCAGCTCTCCACAGAAATTTCAAAATCAGTATTCAATATTAAAATTTGTATTTCTGGTTGGTTATACATCAGAAAATATATCTGGGCCTGTTGTATAATTTCAACCAGTTTACCATTTTACAAAGATTCAAAAATGACGATAACTAAAAAATCCTGTTTCAAATATATTAATTGTGTATTAGTCAGATTGCAATAAGTTCCTGTTTCCGTTAAGATTGATTAGAATAGAGGAACTGGTTTGAATTCTACATGAATGAATTCATCCTCAACTGTGAAATCTCCTATTAGTTTACGGAAAAATAGTAAGTCAATTTTTCTGCTTTGCACTGATTCGAAATTTGTTTAACACTAATTTTGTTTCTTTGAGAATATCGTAATTTATATCAGAGACAATTGAAATCATTAATGTCAATTTTGGAAAAATTGAATCTTGCTGTTTCGTAATCATTTATTGAGTATGGTTAATTTTATCAACGTGATTCGATTATCTAAAGATGATTTTTATTCATTCGGTACTTTTGTGGATTCTAAAATTGTGGAAAAATTGAATCTTGCTGTTTCGTAATCATTTATTGAGTATGGTTAATTTTATCAACGTGATTCGATTATCTGAAGATGATTTTTATTCATTCAGTACTATTGATTCAGTACATTTTGTAATGAATCGGGTTCCAGTTAAGGAACTTCACTATAACGAAAGCTATAGCCATGATTATTTTGAACATTCAAGTGAAATATTTTATTCCTTTGGTAAAGTTACATCATTAGTCTCATTGAAAACTGTGTTATTCTAATATTGGAAAATGAAAATATTGAATTTTGAGCAACCAACACAATTGTAAGTGATTGAGCAAGATCGATTCAACGTTACTGTTTCAAAATTCTTGATTTCTTACTTATTCCTAGAAAATTATAATATTTTAAAATTCACAATATTTGAAAAATTAATTTTCCAGGTTGCTTGCGTCCTTCTTTTCGTGATTCTTGTTCTTGTGGTGGTTCTTTACTTGCTGCAAAGATATACTAAACAAGTAGCAGAAGCTCAAGGTGTTGAAATGTCACTGCGAAATTCATTCAGGTAAATTCTTTTCTCTTATTTAAATTGCGGAACATCACAAATGGGGAGCTTCGAGTACAGAAAGTTACAATAGTAGATCAGTAACATTACTTTCTGAGTATTTGTCAAGGTGATATTGTGGTAATTGAAGAGACTTGAAATGTTGTCAAAAAATCCACTTTATTTTAATAAAAATTATTATTTTACAGGAGCATGCTTTCGTGTGTGCTCACACATCATCAGCTGTAAGCTGATGAAGTAAGTATGTTGTAAGTTGTGTGTGAGCACAAAATTAAGTGAAAATTAAAATGAAGTGGATTTTTTGACATTTCAAGTCTTTTCAACTATGGAAAAGTTCCACAACATCAATATTCACGCTACAAACTTAATAAAAAATATTGTGGTAGTTATGCATTCCAAATAATAAGACGACATCTAGTCTTTTTACTCAGTCATTTACATTATTATTTGTAGAAATTTATCATGGCTGTGAAATATGCGTGATTTAATCTAATTATGTTATTTTATTTTAGAGTACCTATTCTACCTTGGCTACCGAAAAAATATGTTTTATTAGAAATCAATTCATGATACATTGGAGTGCTTTTTGAAACACCATTAGTATAGTCTGTTTGTTAATGGAAATTGAAATTTCTACTGCAGTAAAACCTCAAACCTTCTTCAGAATCAAATTAATGTCTGGTGTTTTTAAAATTAATGCAGTGCGACAAAATTTGACATGAATTTCATTTAATACCTACAGTTTTCAGTGATTGGTTTCCAATATTCTCAATATAAATATGAAACTGACTTCAAAATTGACATAATATTAATAGTCAAGGAAATTTTTCCTCCCAAGTGTTTTGAAATTTGATTCGAAAATTATTTTCATAATACCGGGTGATTCAAAAATGACTTTACTACTTTGAAAAATCATATAAATCTTATTAAACAAGGTACAGAGCTGGTATTGGTGTTGTTTTAGAGGAAAACACTCCAAGTTTTTTTTCAACTTAAACTAAAGATGTTCTATGTGACTTCCGTTGGTTATCCTGCAGACATCCCATCGATAGTCGATTTCTTCCCAGACTCGCACTAGCATTTCAGGTGTAACTTGCTCAATAGCAGCGCAAATCCTTGCTCTAAGTTCAGGTAGAGTGGCTGGCAAAGGAGGTACCTACACCATATCTTTTATGAAACCCCACAAGAAAAAATCCAGCGGTGTTAGGTCTGGTGAACGAGGGGCCATGCAATTGGTGCATTACACTGATTTATGGGAAGAAATCGACTATCGATGGGATGTCTACAGGATAACCAACGGAAGTCACATAGAACATCTTTAGTTTAAGGTAAAAAAAATTGAAGTGTTTTCCTTTATAACAACACCAAAACCAGCTCTGTACCTTGTTTAAAAGATTTATATGAATTTTCAAAGTTGTAAAGTGCTTTCTGAATCACCCGGTATGTCGTATTAGGCCGGCCACTAACGATACTATAGGCTTGTCAAGTACGTTTTTACAAACTCTTTTGAGTCTTCATCGAAAGGCTTTTAGCAAAAAACAGCTGGTTGAATTTGAGGTTAGGTATTTTTTTACGATTCCTTGCTTATTTTTTCTTCGCTGCTCTATTTGAGGTTAAATTATTATTGTATTTATTATAATTTTTAATGTCTGATTTTTTGTTATCGGTGGTTTACAGTACATTAAAAACTGTTCAAGTAGTTCCGACTGATGTAAACATCGTTAGTGTGCACTTTCAGGTCATGTTTGCTTGTACAAGCGTAATTTGGCTTGCACAAACATGCCTGACATACCTGCAATATCGTTTAGTGGTTGGCCTTTTAGAGTATTCTTTGTTAATTATTAATTTTCACAGATGGAAATTACTGTGATATTGCAATTATTCAAATGCTAATGAATTAAATGAATAATGAATTTAGATGTTCGTTTAATAATAATTATTAATTTTTACTTGTTACTAATATGTATTCTTCAATGTTTGATTCCATTACGAACTGCTTGTTAAATAATCACTTTGAACAATTAATTACGACATAGCAGTCAGGTATTTATATAAATAAAAGCTATTAGCTTCTACTTACATTAGTGTAGCGCTTTCGGACACTAGGCCCTTCATCAACACTGGCTGTCACTTCCGTTGTTGAATACATATGGTTAGTAAGCAGCGTGGGTTGTGGGAGTGGCGGGAATTTTTGAACTGTTGGCGGCGGGGGGTGGCGGGAATGTTTGAATTTGTGGATTATTGGAGTAGGAGGTTGAAGAGGCTGTGTGATTTGAAGTTGGTTCGCTCATTAAGGATGTTGTGGGGGTCTCTTTTAGTATGTTTATATATTTCAAATTGTTCCAAGGTGTTTAGTTCAGGCCCGAATCAGCATTTGCTACCCACTTAATAGGAAACAATCACACCTACACAGACATAGCCACAAATTTAAAAATTCTACACATCAGAAACAAAGGGCCTGAACTAAACACCTTGGAACAATTTGAAATATATAAACATACTAAAAGAGACCCCCACAACATCCTTAATAAGCAAACCAACTTCAAATCACACAGCCTCTTCAACCTCCTACTCCAATAATTCACAAATTCAAACATTCCCGCCACCCCCGCCGCCAACAGTTCAAAAATTCCCGCCACTCCCACAACCCACGCTGCTTATTACTAACCACCATATGTATTCAACAACGGAAGTGACAGACAGTGTTGATGAAGGGCCTAGTGTCCGAAAGCGCTACACTATAGTTGACCAAGCGAAAATGGGTCTCTCAAGGCCACTGCAATGTTGCCACTCTGGTTGCTGGTTGCCACCCCTAACTCGACCAGTCTATATACATTGACTATATTTCTACACCCTGAACATCGTTCTTTCCTTCTCATACCTTCCGTCTTCCTCTTTTCCGTCACTACCTGTCACAAATTCTTTTGAGCACGTCAGGTTCAAAATTTCTATTGTGTCATTCTTAGAAAAGTAACATCCCCCGTTACCTCCTCCCATCATCCGCTATATTCTTCAACATCATGAAATGAAGGAAAGAATATTGTTATGTATAATGTATAACTCTTTCTTGAGTCATGACATCAAGAAATCCAATTTTATAATGATGTTAGATTTTTCTTTATAAACGCAACTATTTATAAACTGAGCTATTACTTTATAAAGGTTACTTGAAGACTTTTCAATATCCAACCAATACCAATACCCCACAGACGTCTGGAGTGTTCACTCCAATGGCAGATGTAATTGCCAGTCCTCTCCAACAAATAGAAAAGATAGGGAAAGAAATATTATGAAAATAAAATGAAACCAAATAATAGGATGGGAGGGAGAAGCAGGCAGAAAAAACAAAACCCAACAGAGAGGAAAGACAACTGAAACTAAACAGGAAAAGAAGCATAAGAGAACCAAACGATAGAGCAGCCGGTAAGGGAAAGAAGAGAATAAGGCAGGGAAGGGAAGGCCAGTCCACTATGGCTGGCTAGTATTCGATTTTGCTCTCCGAATTCAGGTCTCCATCCTGAATAGGGATACCCAGGCGCACCACGGGGAGGCGCTTTCAGCTTTCTTAGAAAGGTGTCAATTATGTTAATTTGGAGAGTAACTTCAAAGCTGAAACGAATACAATGCGCCCAAATTTGTTGTTAACGGTGGTTTACTTACATTTAAAAACTGTTCAAGTCGTTCCGACTGATGTAAACATCCTATCGTTAGTGGGTACTTTCAGGTCATGTTTGCTTGTACAAGCGTAATTTGGATTGTACAAGCATGCCTGACATACCTGCAATATCGTTTAGTGGTTGGCCTTTCAGAGTATTCTTTGTTAATTATTAATTTTCACAGATGGACATTACTGAGATATTGCAATTATTCAAATGCTAATGAATTAAATGAATAATGAATTCGGATGTTCGTTTAATAATAATTATTAATTTTTACTTGTTACTAATATGTATTCTTCAATGTTTGATTCCATTACGAACTGCTTGTTAAATAATCACTTTGAACAATTAATTACGACATAGCAGTCAGGTATTTATATAAATAAAAGCTATTAGCTTCTACTTACATTAGTGTAGCGCTTTCGGACACTAGGCCCTTCATCAACACTGGCTGTCACTTCTGTTGTTGAATACATATGGTTAGTAATAAGCAGCGTGGGTTGTGGGAGTGGCGGGAATTTTTGAACTGTTGGCGGGAATGTTTGAATTTGTGGATTATTGGAGTAGGAGGTTGAAGAGGCTATATGATTTGAAGTTTGTTTGCTCACTAAGGATGTTGTGGGGTCTCTTTTAGTATGTTTATATATTTCAAATTGTTCCAAGGTGTTTAGTTCAGGCCCGAATCAGCATTTGCTACCCACTTAATAGGAAACAATCACACCTACACAGACATAGCGACAAATTTAAAAATTCTACACATCAGAAACAAAGGGCCTGAACTAAACACCTTGGAACAATTTGAAATATATAAACATACTAAAAGAGACCCCCACAACATCCTTAATGAGCAAACAAACTTCAAATCACACAGCCTCTTCAACCTCCTACTCCAATAATCCACAAATTCAAACATTCCCGCCAACAGTTCAAAAATTCCCGCCACTCCCACAACCCACGCTGCTTACTAACCATATGTATTCAACAACGGAAGTGACAGCCAGTGTTGATGAAGGGCCTAGTGTCCGAAAGCGCTACACTAATGTAAGTAGAAGCTAATAGCTTTTATTTATATAAATACCTGACTGCTATGTCGTAATTAATTGTTCAAAGTGATAATATGTATTGTTGAATTTTTATAACATTTCTTATATAAATTGAAGCAGAAGAAACGTATGTTTCTTGAACAACGCAAAATAGGGTATTAACCTTGTGTTGTGCAGTTTTAGTGGTATGTGCTACTAATCTATCCCTATTGTTCAGGTTTAGTTGCTAATGAAAGCAAATGTTTCAGCATTTAGAAATTTTTCCAATCTCACAGATTGGATAAGCGCAGCTCTGTCGGTTCTCCTGTTAAAAGGGTGACCGCTTGAGGACATCTCAACTTACATACAGTTCAAATTACTTTCCTGCGCTTTGGAATTCATCCAATGTCAAAAATCATGAAGTGTAAACATAACCTATTTTCGGACAATTTCTATCTAAATTTGGGAAAAGAACAGTTTTGGGCTTTAAGCCTGTTGTCCCCAATCATTGATAGTTGAGAATTATATTGTATATATCAATGTATAAATAATTGTCAGGTCGCCCTTCAATTGCCAAAACTAGCGGTTCAAAAAACATTAGTTTCCTCTGCTCCAATCTGTATTGATTCACTTTAATTGATGCTTATAAAACTGATTGCTTGATTTTAAGTTGATTATAAATGAATTATGGTTATTGAGATAATAAACGAAATCCTGTATGTTGGGGCTGTAATGTGTATTTCAGAGATGAGAAGCGAGAAGTTGTAAACATTGGTAAGAACGATGATAAAACGGAAACTATGTTAAGGAAATTAAGAGAAAATAAAATAACGAAATGAGCGAAAAATATAAAAATACACATCGATAAATAACTCCAAACAGTTTAACTGTTCTTCATTTAGTTCTGTAGGGTTACTTGATAGTTTTATAAAATCTCTTCACTTACATGGACTACTTTTTAACAAATTAATAAAAACAATATAAAAATCTTGAAGTACCCTTTATTTAAAAAAAACTTTAAAATAGTTCAACAAGTAGTTTCCTAATGACCTAAGTTAGCGTCGAAACTAGTTAGTTGTTGAACTATTTTAATGTTTTTTTTTTTTAATAAAGGGTACTACAAGATTTTTATATTTTTTTATCAATTTCATAGTTTTATTATATTATGGAATCATTCGTACTCTTTTTAAAGAATCATAACCCTATGTTAAAATAAATCAAAATATAGTTATAAATATGAAATTAAGCAGCTGCTAAAAACGTTACAGTAATATTTAATTACTTCAAAATAATAATTAACTTGTACACTTGAGAATGGGATGAATCATGGCCATTCTATATTTCTCTTGGATTACATAGTTACACTATAGATGGCCATGGTTCAATACCCTAAAACGATCGTGTCATCAAATGAAATGAAAAGAGTACTAGCGATGCCATATAACAAAATTTCAATAGTTGTATGCAGAAACTAAGTTTTGTTCTATTTAGTTACTTGGTAACCGTATCAAAATCCGGTCATAATCGTATCATTCAGCCCTGTTCATTTCACTCTTTGAATTTGAATGTGACACAGAAACACGGGTAAACAGATGAAATATTACTTTCGACCTATGACAATTTGTTGATTTTTGAAGAAATCCATATGAGTTCATAACTTAATTTTTTGGATCTCGTGGTTTTTTGGGACCTCAGGCTTTTCTTGGATGGTGGTATAACAGATGTAATGGAAAGTTTAAAGATGAGAATGATGAAGAGTAATAGTGAGTTCTCGATGAATTTGAAATATGTTAATCTAAGACTGAAAAAAATTACAACGATTTGTGAAATGGTGGTATTATAGCTTAAATGGCGAGTGTAGAGAATGTTTTGGTAGAAATTGAGATAATTAGCGAGTCAAGAACTGGAAATAATTCATTGAGCTGCTTAGAATGAAAATGGTCTAAGTCAGAAATGCACTCTACTAGGTTCTTTACTGAGATGGGTTCATTTTTAGCTCCTCTATTCAGTATGTTAGTGGTCCCAGTCAATATCTCAATACAATGAAACTGTTACAAGATTATAACCTGGTTTCAATATTATCACCTGGATTTTCTAACAGCTTATTGTGATAAAACGCCATTTAATCAAGAGCTTGTTAAAGTGACTTGGGGTGAGTTTCACCAAAGTCACGTTAACGCTTCGCTTTTAGTTAACACTAACTGATTACTTTAATGAAAGATTAAGAAATTTCATTTCATCAACAAAAACTAATGTTACGTAGGGTGGCAGTGCTCCGCCATGATACTTGTTTCACGTTGTAAGCATGTAAAACCTAACCTAGAAAATCCAACTAGATTCCGAAACAACAAGTTTTGTTTACCAAGTTGAGTGGATATTAGTCTACAAATTTTAGTAATAAAAAATAATTATAGTGCAGGTTTTTTAGTTGTATGATTTATTAAATTTAATTTAGGCTGTAGTGTTTTAATAATTGTTCTATAGATTGTTTTTTTTTTGTAAATGAGTAAAATTTCAAACGCCACAGGATGTGTTCTAGCCATTCTGTCAATGTTGTGTTGCCTAAAGCTATCAAAAGAAAAAGGGATTCAACATTCATGAACAGTGAAAGAACGCATCTAGTCAATCTTATTGTAAAATAAGTCGATGTCGTCTAAATTATTAAAATCATCAACCCTTTCTCTTATCCATCTAGGTCGGCGAACAACATAATCATCATCACTGTCTCTCTCATATGCCAATTATTGAAACAACAAATTAATCTAATAAATAATAATCGTAAAAACCGCGAATAAATAATTAATTAAACATAACCTCAACAAACTACTTTCAACATGATAGTAAACAGAACGCCGCCATTTTTTTCTTAACGACAGATTACAGATGTTAACTGACCGGTCAACTCTATAACGGCTCATTAGCTCTAACGGCGTGTGGTGAAATCCGATTTTGTCAGTTAAGGGCTAATTGGAGTTTATGCTCCTTCTAACGACACGTTTAGATCCTGGTGAAACCCGGTCTAGACCACTTTCATTCTAGGCAGCTCAATTGATGAATCAAGAGCCATTGGTTACATGGATGAATTGACTAACAAATTTTACAACGATTTGTAAAATGGTGTTATAAGAGTAGTAGAAATAGGGTCAAGAACTGAGAAGAATTGATGAATCAAGAATAATTAGTATCAAGAATTGATGAATGCGAATAATTAGTTTCAAGAATCAAGAATTGATGAATGCGAATAATTAGTTTCAAGAATCAAGAATTGATGAATGCGAATAATTAGTTTCAAGAATCAAGAATTGATGAATGCGAATAATTAGATTCAAGAATCAAGAATTGATGAATGCGAATAATTAGTTTCAATAAGCTAATCGATGAATGCGCGTAGCTTGAAACTCATGAGGGTTGACGCTGAGGATATCATCATCATCATCATCATAATCATGACCTTCATCTCATCATGGGGGCTAATTTAGATTCTAGAATAATGCGTTGTTGTGAATGAACACTTGGATAGGCACTTGTGCAGATCTTTGCGGGGAAGCCATCTGCCGGTGTCGAACCATCCGCCCGACATGTCTCCAATCCTAGCTGCGGACCTGGCCACTGCTTTCGGGGAGCGTCACAAGGACTCCGACTACGGCTTCCAACATGAGTTTGAGGTGAGTAAATCAATCAATCTCAATTTAAGCCACTTATGTCTTTCTCATGTCCAGTCCACACTTTGGCCCAGTAAGTTGGTCCAACTGTTAAGCTTGGCCGCGTTGGTCTTGCCATCCATACTGCAAGGTGATCAATGCCTCATCAAGGCTAGCGGTATGAGCGACTTATCCATGATAGAAACTGAAAATTTAAACTGTAAGGAACACAATGAAATAAAAACACACATTATATCGTGTGTATACACACATACATATCCGGGTCCCGTTCCAACTAGTGCCGGGTCTGGGTGTTTACAATGCCTCTCCATCTCGTTCGGTCCTCCCACCATCGTTCGTCCTCCACCTGCCGCCATCGGTGTCCTCTCTTCTCCACTTCGTTGGCCACTGAGTCTGTCCATCGTCGTCGCGGTCGTCCTCTTGGTCTCCTCCCTTCAATCCTCATCTCCTCCATTCTTCTTGGCAGCCGATCCTCTCTCATTCTCTTCATGTGCCCAAACCAGCGTAGTCTCATACTTTCAACCTTTTCCCTTATACTCCCCATGTTCAATTCTCTTCTTATATCCTCATTTCTAACTCTGTCTCTTCGTGTCTTCCCCTTTATTGCCCTGAGGAACCTCATTTCTCCTGCCTGTATTCGACTCCACTCTCTTTCCGTCATCGTCCATGTCTCCGCTCCGTATATATGATGGGTACGTAATACACCTTGTACATCATAATCTTTGCCTTTTCTGGTACTTTTCCATCCCAAATCAAATGTTTCACTGTTTGGTAGAAATTCCCCCCTTTTGTAATCTTCTAGTTATCTCGTGGTTTATTCTCCCATCATCTGCAATTTCACTGCCCTAGTACCTGAAACTTCCAACATTTTTCAGGGGTTCTCCATTCAATCTGATATCTCCGGCAAAATTGTCATCCCTTCCAAAAACCTTGCCTATCCACTGAATCATACGCTTTCTCTATGTCTATAAATAGCATCACAATCTTCTTATTATATTCCCAGCTCTTTTCCATCAGTTGTCTTATGGAGAATATAAGTGTGTATATATGTTCTAAAACATCGACAGTGACTCAGTCGAATTTTTTAAAGGAACACAATTGGAAAAGTATTGCAGTAACAATTAGTCCTATTGCAACTCATTTACACAGGAAAAATAGCAGAGCAGACGACAAAACAGGAAACAGCACTTGGTTGACGCAGAGTTTGGATGGATGGTTTTCCAGTGCTCGCCTTCATTGGCCTTCGTTCGACAAAAATAAAAGCGATAGACAACGAAGGCAAACGTTGACAAACCACCCATCCACACTCTTGCGTGCGCTCGACGTCATTTGTACTCATTGGGCGATAGTGTGGATGCGGCATTAGACCCATATTCACAGAGTTTAGGTGAGCACTTTTTCACAAGGAGGAGAGTAGAGTCTCGCCGTCATGATAAGTATGACGTCATTGATACATATATCGATATCCATAGCTTAGTATCGATAGTTGCTTATTAGAATCGATAGTTTAGTCACAGAATACAATGTATTTACAGAATACTGTGAATAAGAATACTCCGTGGTTTAGTAGCCTAGTTGGCAAAGCGACTGTTATGAATTTCTGAAATTAAAATTAAAGAGCTTAAAACCATGTTCATTTAAAGTAGCTTATCTTTTATAGTAATAGATAGTTGCTTATTAGAATCGATAGTTTAGTCACAGAATACTATATGTACTCCGTGGTTCAGTGGCCTAGTTGGCAGAGCGACTGTTATGAATTTCTGATATTAAAATAAAAGAGCTTAAAACCATGTTCATTTAAGTTTACTTTTTATAGTAAAGTCACTACCGTAGCGATCTTTTAGTCTTGTACAAGACTGACAGATCATTTAAAAGATCAAGATTTGAAGCTTTAAATCTTTGTTCTTTTAAAGTAACTTACTAGTTAAGGCCCGGTTGCACAACAGCCGGTTACATTTTAATCGTGATTAATCTCACGAGAAAAATATCATTTTTACATAACCTCTAGACTGTGTATTCCAAATTAAGGTTTAGAGCAGTTTTGGGCGAATGCCTGTTGTTTCTACCTGGATTGTATTTTTATATGAATAAATAAATAAATATTTAGAACCAGTGCCACTTCATGGTCTCTCAATTTAACAACTACGTCGTTTAATGTTTTACAATTTACATAACGCATTATTATTTATCTACTTTCAGCACCATAACATAAACATAACCAACTCTTGCAACATGCAACTGCCAATCAACAATGATCAAAGTATAGTTGTCAAATCAACAAACTATCGATTCTAAGCAACTTGAATATCGATATAAGTATCCATGACGTCATTTTATCATGACGTCGAGACTCTGCTCTCCTCCTTGTGAAAAAGTGTTCACCCAGAGTTTAAGGCTGTGCAAAGGCTAAAAATGAACTTTCTACTCGTGATATTTTTCCAAGTTTTTCGATTTGTATATCATCAAGCTATCAAAATGAAAAACTTTTCTCAGGAAAACATTTTTTTCCGATCATTACTTTTTGAGATATGAGCGACTAAAGTTTGAATTTCTTCATGGTATTGTTGATCTAGTAAAACAAACATTTCCTGAAAATATCAATTTTTGGAGAAGTTATTCAATTTACCAAAAATAACTCAACTAATAGTTATTTTTAGTAAATTGAATAACTATCTTGAAAATTTATATTTTCAGAATTTTTTTACTAGATCAACAATACCATGGAGAATCTATCCTCTAGATCCCATGGATTTATCTCTTACCAAATTTGAAATTTTCTGTACCAAAAATTTAAACTTTAGGCGCTCATATCTCAAAAAGTAATGATCAGAAAAAAATGTTTTCCTGAAAAAACTTTTTCATTTTGATAGCTTAATGATATACAAATCAAAAAACTTTGTAAAATATCACGAGTAAAAAGTTTATTTTTTGCCTTTGCATAGCCTTAACCTACGTCTAGCCTGTCAAACTCGAGTTCAAACTGTAGATCAGTATGCTCATTCCTAAAAGCCATTCAATCGGGGCTAGAGTAAACGCTCGAATTCGGTGGCTTGAATCACCAATAGGCGTAAACGTTTATCAGGTGAACAGTGAGCCTAACCCATCTTTAACCCTGCTGTAATACGTGATTTTAAATTATTTGAAATAATAGTCTACCAAATTGTGAAGTGTTTCATACTTGGCCAAAAACTGAATCACGCCAGCTAACGGAACGTCGGAGTCTCTGAAACATTGATGCTTGTACAGTCTCTACGTTGTCTGGATCCACCACCGCATGACCGTATGACTGTAGATTCATAAGGGTAACCGTCCACTGGAACCGTATTCAACCGATCCGTTCGGCCTTTGGATCGGACGAATCTGCCGGCCGTTAATTCGGCCGAATATGGTCGTCCATTGGAACCGTTTACGTCAGTCTAGTTCAGTAGTTGGCTGAACTATTGAATATTGAATTAATTTTTTTCATAAACAATGATTATATTGAAATTTTGAAAATTGAATAAACAAATATCCATTAAATTAGTTATTCATTACAATAATCTTACCTTCAGATCCTATTTCTTCAGTAATATTTGTCCACAGATTCCTTTGAACATCACGACGATGATATCTTTTGTCCCACAATGGAACATGCTCTTGAACCAAACTTATCAACTTTTCATTGTCCATAGTTACAACTTTATAAAACAGAAGAACTTCAAAAAACAAGACTGTGAAACAATTTTAGGTTAGGAACACTTTATTGTCTCAGCTCGACTAGTTAGTTCGGCCGGATAGAGCGGATAGATATCTTTTGTCTCGCATATCCAACAATGAAACATGCTCTTGCACCAAACTTATCAACTTATCATTGTCCATAGTTACAACTTTATAAAACAGAACAACTTCAAAAAACAAGACTGTGAAACAATTTTAGGTTAGGAACACTTTATTGTCTCAGCTCGACTAGTTAGTTCGGCCGGATAGAGCCGGAAAATCCCATCCAATTCGGATCGAAAAATTGATCGGCCGTGCACGGACGTATGAACCTGTTGCAATGGACGAGCATCTATAGCTTTCCTTGTTAGGGGATCGTTCGGACGAGTTCGGTAGTTTTCGGCCGATGCTAGTTTGGACGAAATCGTTTCCAGTGGACGGCCCACCTAATGCGATGATGGGTTACTGAATTAAGGACTCAAGTAAATATACTGGGTGTCTACCAGCTTTAGTGCTTCAAAGTCTAGTCATTATAGTGCTTCTTTCATAGTATAAAAAACTATTGTATTTTAATGATTATTTTTATTTGTAAAAATATTCCTTGTATTTGGCAATAAATTCATTATTCATTCTATCATTCATTCATTCTAAGTCCCCAACGCTCCATTAGTTGGTGAAATTCTGCTCTAGGAGTTTGTTTGCAGTTTGTTACAGTACCTCATCTGTTGATTATGACATTCTCTTGTTTTGGGCAATACAACAAAATCAGAAATGTAGAAAAATAAGAGTCATGTTGAAAATAATCCAAGTTAGTTATTTAGCACGCGATTAGTCACCCTTATGGCTCCCTAGACTATAAACAGTTGGTTTTGACAATGCTCTTTCAATATTTATTAATTTCAAATCTTTCTCAACGTGTTTCATGTTATTATATACTATTTAATAGTATATAATAACATAATACATGGAGGAGATTCCAAAAATACATACTGCAAATTTATTGTTAGAATTTATCATTTCTATGGGATAAAATAATCTACTCATGAATGGAATGAATATACCTTCTTTATTTGACTCATTTCTCGACATCTAGATAGAATAAAAAGATAATGAAAGTTTAAATCAGAAGATGGAATATAAAATAGGAAGATAATACCTATATATTGAAATTAGTCAACGTTCATTCTGTCATCCTCAAACTGTTCAAGGACTCAAACTGTTCAAGATTGTCTAGAGGACAATCTTGTCTAGAGCTGCCAACCTTGGAAAACGAAAATTCCCAAAGCTACATACAAAAGTTACTATTGTGCGGCAATTTGCCGCGGGCGCGACTACCTACTAGCGTGTTAAACCAACTATCATTTTTAGGATGGCTCCTTTTACGCACATAATATTCCTTCGAGTATATTACTTGTGGATGGAAGTCTTGGAACAGATACATGAAAGGATAGGAGGATATCCTTTTAGATCATCCTTTTTATCATATCTTCAATCCTACATGATTTTTCTCCATCTGTATAATTGATAAATATTTTCAGCTTCTTCCGGATGGCTTCAATGATCGCACAACTAAGGCTTCAGAAGCTCGTGAGAACATGTACAAGAATCGATACCCAGACATCAAAGCCTACGATCAAACCAGAGTCAAGCTCTCCCAGGTTGATAGCATTGCTGGGTCGGATTATATCAATGCTAACTTTGTTATTGGATACAAGGAAAGGAAGAAGTTTATTTGTGCTCAAGGTGAGTGAATATAATCATAGAATAAGAATAGAGAAATTGAACGTTTGTTACCTTGTTAAAAAATGGTGTCAAATTTTTGAACTGCCGCTACTGTTGAGCTGCGCTCTCTGTAGACGACTCTGTGGGACTTCTTGGACACGCGCTTGAAATTAAAATTCAAATGATATATCCGGATTTTTACTGTTTGTTCATTAAATAACATTATTATTCTATGTGACTATTATCATAGAGAAACAATAGCGTAAGTAGATATCCCATGGTATAGGGAGTTTATGTCGTAACTTTTACTGTTATCTCAAGCCGATAGTCCATGTAGCTCTTTCCCTTGAAGCTGTGCGACACTGATAGTCTCTCATATTGTGCCGTTCATACACTCTCACCCCAACAAAACAGTAAAAATCGACAATAAACAACAGTAATCGGCTTGAGATAACAGTAAAAGTTATGACATAAACTCCCTATACCATGGGATATCTACTTACGCTATTGTTTCTCTGTGCTATTATATAATTACAGTAACTTATAATTGCAGTTGTGATATGCGTTGAGAACCTTCCCAAAGCTGCTCTTTTTGACTCATCCTCTGTCTGATCATCAGATGTTTGAGATGCAATCATAAATTGATTTGAAATCAATTTAAAAAAATTACTGCTTCGTCAATACAAAAATATAAATATAGCAATTGATAAAATAGCATTAATTGAAAAATGAATGTGTTTAAACGGCAATACTCTAGTTTCACATAGCTTGAAGTAAAATAAATACAATTTCAATTCAATTTCAATTTTTAATTCAGTTTATTTCCAAAAAACATAATACACGAATAAGAAATACAATATACAACATATTTTGGAATCCCCCTACTAGACTATCCATCTGTGTGTAGGGGGGGGGGGTTCCACTTTATACATAATAAGCTTAATCTGCTCATAGAAGTAAATAATAGAGAAGTAATAATATACATTCGGATGTATTATTAATATTCTGATTATAAAATAGATGATATATTGTGCTGATGTATATTTAAGAATAAGTATGTAGGAATAAGTATACTTAATACATTGATTGATTAAAAGAATAAAGAAGAAAACACAATATTTTATTGAAGACCGCAGTGGCAGGGACTCCATAAATTCTCAGAAGAGAGAATGAAAAAAAGCATAAACCAGAAAGTCAAAATAGTCAAATCGGTTATATCAATGATAAAATAAATACCAATCAATTGTCTGGAAACCTTGAAGTCGTGCTGGTCACCAAGCATAACGAGATTGGAGTAGTTCTTCTGAAGCTTCTCAACCAATCTGATACAGCCACCTGTCCACCCTCTTCCAAAACACTACCAAACTAAATGCCTCTGCTTCCCTAATCACCCCTGGTACATTTCTGTACAAGATATGGGCCAGGTATGAAGGATTTGTCAATTCAGAGCCGTGAATCTGCTGAGGTATCTCAAAGCTGTAATTGGATCGGGTATCAATACAGTGACGCAGATGGATCGGGTAGTTTTAAAATACTTTCCAAACTGGCAATTTTAACGGTATTGGATTGGAGCAAAGCTAGAGACGTGTAGTTACAATGGAAGTTTATTAACAGTAAATTAGTAAAGTTAGTTTTTTGAAAATTAGATCCATCAAATGTCCTCCTTCTCCAGCAAACATTGGTGCTTGGACTGAGAAAGATTAGTGATGGAGCTCTGAAAGTGCAAAGCTTCTGTGCATAGCATTGTATTAGGATCTCACATGGATACCTCGAATTGAAAGTATCTGCTCAAAATTAAGTAGGGTTATATATCTTCCTCGTAGTCTCAAGGATTGTGTGCCTTCAAATTATTTGAGAATGTGCTACTTTGCCTTTTTTTCAAAGCACTTGGTATGGTTTAGTCTTGTGGGGCTGCGCCCCAGAGGTTCAAAAAGTATTCTTGCTCCAGTAAAAGGCTTCAAGAATTATATGCGATGTTGCTTATCTGGAACATTGCAAGCCTCTATAAAACAGAAAATCATGACAGTTTACGCATGGTCGCTTTCAAACTTCTCCTCCAAATAAAAAAGAATTTAGGCTCATATAGCTGCAGAACCGACATTCACAGGAACAAATCAAAAATAGATGTACCATATACTAGATTGAATAGGATAGCAACCAGGTCGAATCATAAATCATTGAAATTATTCAATAAATTGCCCATGCTAGCCAGGAACCTACCAACTAAAATTTATAAGCAGAACATAGAGCGCCTCCTGTTAGACAATCCATTGTACTCGCCTTCAGATTTCTTTAATCTGCCACTTGACAACTATTTTAGTTGAAGCAGGGAAATATACACCATTAAGGGCCATTTGCATAGTGACAGTTTAAACTAAATATCATTTTAAACTGGATTAAATCTGTATCAAGTCTCATTTGTTGTAATGTGTTTCATTTTGAGTTAAGCCACCAGATGATTAAATTAAGTTTAAGCTTTGACTGTGCAAACGGCCCTAAGTTTAAGTGTTCTCAATATTTTGATTGTTATGTTTTTATTGTTTTATTCTTTATTTTATTATTTAATAACTATATTCTATTATGTTATATGACTTATCCTATTTGATGTATATTCTTTATTCTATTCAATGATACCTTGTAAGATAAATTATTATATTATGATAGATAAATTATTATAAATTAATGAATAAATGTTTATTTCCCAAAAAACTAAAACTACAACATCAATTACACAAAATATTAGATAAGTTACAATATTACATACAATAGTTAGTTACAAAAAATCTTATAATGTGTCCTCTACTTGTTTAGTTTTTTCTGTGTGGAAATTGACCTACTCCACTATGGCGTACCATGTTCTAGAGTAGGTTTTGTTAGTTTTTTGAGCGTATTATTAATTAGTTAGTGTTTAGTAAGTCATTAGGTGGTTAGTTGTTTGAAATAATGTTTTCTATGTTCTGTCTTTCTTTGCTCATCAACCAATTGTGTACTATTGTTTTGAACTTTCTAGGATGATTAATCTGTTTAAAGTTTGCAGGAAGCAGATTATATAATTTTGGTGCTAAATGATTGAAATGTCTCTGGTATAGTGCCTTCCTTGCAACACTGGTGATGAGAAGATTCCTGTATCTGGTGTTGTGGTTGTGGTTTCTGGTTTGAAATGTTGTTGGGTTCTTGTTAGGTTAGGTTCTTAGGTTAGGTTAGGTTAGGTTAGGTCAGGTTTCTGGTTTCTGGTTTGAAATGTTGTTGGGTTCTTGTGTAATCTGCATAGTATCTCCTTGGAGTAAAGGTGTCTTGGATCCATCACGTCAAACTCATTGAATAGCTGGTCTGATGAATAGCGTGGAGGCTTCTGGTTAATGACCCTCATGATCAGCTTCTGTACAATAATATATTGTACATAATTATATTATGTACATTGTACTATTGTGAGATTGAAACCTGAAGTTATTTACGGTATTATCAATGACGTTTCCGATAGCATTGTTTATGCATTGAAGGAATAAAAATTGTCTTATTCTTAACGCATTCTTGGAGTTGGCCATTAACGTTCCGCATTGTGCTAGCTCAAGCACATGACCAGGAATTTTTCGATTTCGTTGTGAATTGCTGCATCCAAATCATGAATGAGTTGTCCACGGACACGCCCTTTTCGTTTTTCATCAGCTGATGCTATGCTTATTATATCTGTATTTTACTGTTTCAATACAAATACAGATATAATAAGCATAGAATCAACTGATGAAAAGCGAAATGCGCATGTTCGTGGTTCATACGTCTGTAAGCACCTCAAGATATGTGTAAGATAACTTTGCTTATAGCTTCTGATCTAAGAACAGGTCTACTGTTCATAGAACTACCAGCATTCTCCTCTATATAGTTACACATAACCTAGCTACATTTGGACTGTTGTATAAATTAGAATTGGAACCGTTTTGGGCGTAAGCATGTGGTACTTTCCTTTAAGTTGTGTAATTCTGAATGATTAAATACATAAAATAAATATTGAATCATTCAACTACCGTATATACCCATACTATAATGATTCTATTTCTTTTTTGCAGGCCCAATGGATAATACAGTATGTGACTTCTGGAGAATGATATGGGAACAACATTTAGAACTTATTCTTATGCTCACCAATCTTGAAGAGTACAGTAAAACCAAATGCGCGAAATATTGGGCTGACAAAGCAGAAGGAGAGAAGAATTTTGGAGATATAACTGTCAGTCATGTCAATGAAAAGCGATATTCAGGTAAATCTCCCAATGTTTCTTTCCATTACGAACTACTTTTTAATAATCACTTTTGTACAACTAAATTACGACAATCAGTTTAGTGTGAACCAGTTTTGATGAAGGGCCTAGTGTCCGAAAGCGCTCCATAACTGTGAGTAGAAGCTAATAGCTTTTATTTATAAATACCTGACTGCTATGTCGTAATTTAGTTGTTCAGTGAAATCTCCCAAGTTTCTTATTATAGTGTCATTATGACATTTAAGTAATTGGGACGTTTTTATTTTGTTCTCAGCCTGTTATGTTGATGTAACCGGTGGAGGTATTTTTAACCCTACACCACACCTGACATCATTTCTGTAACCGGTGACATATTTGTCTCTATTTAGTTTAATCTTCCAAAATATGAAATATATAAGAATACATGTGGTTCGATAGTCATTCTTGCAGACTATACCACCGCTGGCCACCAATGTAAACGGAGGGGGGTTATTCTTCTCTTCTACAATATTTACCAAAATTATGCTATTAAATCTCTATTTGAATCCTTGATTGGTTGGGAGCTTTTAGTGGATTCGTTCATTCAAATGCACAGATTATCATCATTAACTAATTGTCACCTATTCTAGCAGCTAGCAACTACGAGTCAGGAACTTCAATGAAAAATACTAATAAAATTTAACTTCAGGTTTATTGAACTCTAAGAAAATAGAACAAATTAATAAGAGTCAGGTAACATGTCGAATTTTCAAACAGAACAAAGTGATTCAGCAATTGATTCACAAAAAAATATATTCAATACCAATCTACACATTTTGGGAACCTGCTAACTTGCTGCATTTAAATTTGGGCCTCGGTCATTCTATGAAATTAAATTTTGAGCTTGATAAGAAAAACAATAAAAGTTCGGCACTCACCATTTTTAACAATATCCAAACTTGGACTCTTCAGAAACACTCACATACGCTTTAATAAAACTCACTATACTTGAACTCACACGCACAAATTCTGATTCTGATTTGGTTCCCTATTCATCTAGATAAAAATTACTGATAGCTGGAAACTTAACAATTTGTCCCTCTGAATGGAAAATGGACCCAATCAGAGGACCGAGGCTCGCAACCGTTACATGTTTTCCCAGTTACGTCTCAATTCGAACTGTGGCCTTTTTCACTGAAAATTATTCCCCCTCCACGAGCGTTGAGCATAACTTCCAGTGGAAAAGCCAAAGCTGCAAAAAGGTCAATGCTCGTACAATTTTCAAATACAGTGGCTTTTTCGATATGAAATTGAAACTGTACTTGAAAAATGCACGAAAATTGCTTTAATTTTGACAACTAAGCAACAAGTAAGCAAATTCAAACAAGACAGAGTCAATTCTCACACTAAAAACGCAGGGTTCAACAAACAGTAAAATCAAAGTTCATTCCAGTTCAAAAACCTGAAAAGCAATATAATATACACAAAAACAACTACAATAATACCCACTCAATATTCACACTATTACATTGAAAATGATTTTAGAGTCATGATTATCATCCTTTGATAGTCAACCCATGATATTCATTTCTTTTCCATATTTTTTTTGTCTTATGGAGCATATAGTGGGTGAGATTTGGCAGACATGAGTAATAATTATTGATTAACAAATAATTACTAGTATCTTGAATAATTAATAATTACCAGTATCACCACATTTATAACTCTCAGTTGTATATAATTATGTTGAATCTTCATTTGTGATATCTTGTATTATGATATCAAGCGACATCAATAAGCACATTTCAGGTTGATAATTTCAATGTTTTGATTGATAATTCTACTAAAAATTATCTCCAACTAATACTGGTATCAATCTTATTGTATCTTACATTAAATCCCATTATCAATGAAAAATTTGTAACGGGTGACACAGAATAACGGGAACTTTTAAAAACGCCATAAAACATTAGTGGGAAGGGCAAAAATGATTTTATTCAAACTAATGTAAAGTTTAAGACTTGCCATTTGAGAATTATTAATAACATCTATCACTTTTTGACAATTAGGCTACTTCTTTGAGATGGCTTCCTCCTGAACGAATACTCTCTTGAAATCTGTGTTGACGATTCCTCATTGATCGCTGCAACATCTCATCTGGGATATTGCAGATTTAATTTTTAATTTTCAATTAATTCAAAATTATTGATGAAATTGTGAGCGAAATCCACTCTTCACTGCATTCAATGGCAACTGTGCGAGTGAGTATTGTTTAGTAACCGTGTAATCTCACGATTAGGTTGCGTTTCCTGGTCACATGATCTGTCCACCTGCGATTTTCTGTTTGTGGAGCTATCTCAAATCAAACGTTTTCACAACTTGACCAATAACTGTGGTTGAATCAGAACAGACGATTCAAAATTAAATTAACAATATCCCAGCTGAAATGTTGCAGCAATCGTTCAGGAATCTCAACACAGATTTCAAGAGTGTATTCGTGCAGGAGGAAGCCATCTTGAAGAAGTAATTGTCAAAAGGTGATGGGTGTAATTGATAATTCTCAAATGGCAAGTCTTGAACTTGACATTAGGAGCAAAATCATTTTTGCCCTTTCCACTAATGTTTTATGAGGTTTTTAAAAGTTCCCGTTATTCTTTGTCACCCTGTATATCAAATCAAATCAAATTTTTATTCTCACAATTTACAAATAATACAGTACAGTTACAGTACATTTATATATACCCTTACGTGATGAGACTCACATGTAGGCAAAAGCCTGTGTTTGTGAGGGCCTGGCGTAATTCGCTGAATTTAAAATCGATAAACTAAATTATGAAAATTGATATTTATTAAACTAAATTGAGAAAAATACAGATTGAAAAAAAGGTATGAGTATATGTTGATATTATAGGCAGAAAAACAAATAATTGGCTGCAGAAACAGCCAGTTATAATTAATGACTAAAAGTTAGTAAAACTAAAAGGTAGATACACTATAGCAATGCAATTAAATACCAAGTTATAAATAATGTTCCAAACTTAGAATGAAAGATGGTGATGACGATGGACAATCCAATCAAAAACATGTAATACTATAACAGTAAACTACACTGGCTACAAAAAATAAAATAAAATAATAATAATAAGCACTGTGGGACTTGGATTTCGAAGGACCACAGACAAGATCACCAAGTTCCACACTCCCTACCTATATACAGAGAGCAGCACGCGTTTAGACTCCTCTTGGTCACTTATAATTAACCACTTCTCAACAAGTCGCTTATACTGGCCTGATCTGTAATTTTGAAAAGTTTTAAGATAGTCAGGTATGTTTCTAAGTATTATGTGTGACAGGTACTGAATATTAGTTATTGAATATGTTTTATTTAATCTTGGAGTCTGTATATTGTTTATATGTGATGCTCTGGTGGGGTATCTATGATCTATTGTATTGTTAAAAATTTGGTTATGGTGAGAGTGCATGTAAATTAAGGCAGATCTCACAAATAGCTGCCTTACATTGAACACTTTAAAGTCCTCATATAATTCTTTAGTGGAACATCTGGGACCTCTCTGCAATGCGACACTCAAGATAGAATTTTGAGAAACTTTTAAAGGCTCAAGAACAGTTTTATAGCATCCCCCCCACGCAATTGTGTGATTGTGTGATTTATCAGGGCATATCAATTTATTCATCGATTGTAATGTTGTAATATCAATTGATGTGAATATTTACTATCATACTGTTATTTTATTAATCTAAATAATTTTCACATTAGATCCCACTATCAATAAATATGTGTGTATTTGACTTCTAAAGGCATCATTATAAATAATTATGTAATGTATAAATTGTGTATGATTTCTCAGAGCAACAAGTTTGTTGCTCAACAAATATACTTCTCAGAGTATCAATAATAGAATGTATGTTGTATGCTTGTGCTATTCCACAGATTACATATTCAGAGAATTGAAGATGGTCCGTAATATTGGCAGTAGTCGAGAAGAGAGAAGTATTATCCAGTATCATTTTCTTGTTTGGAAAGATTTCCAAGCACCCGAGCATCCAGCTGGGATTCTCAAGTTCATTAAACGTGTCAATGAAGCCTATTCATTGGAGAAAGGTCCAATTCTTGTACATTGCAGGTAATATTATTGATTATATTTTTTTCTTTAGGGCTACTGTTGAATATAATTAAAAATAGAAATCTAAGTACCCTAAAATTGTCAAGTTAACATTAAAGTTGTAAAATTTATCAAGCTCATAATGACATTATATAGCCAAAATTTATTGTGACTAAACAATTTTAAAAAGGGTACTTAGATTTCTATTTTTATTTATAATATTATTGATGTATTTCGAATATATACTGTAGCAAACAACATTATATGATAAAACTCATCAATTTTATGTTATAGAGGGTTGGTGAAAATTATGGAAATAGCATAATAAATAGAAAGCGGAAAGCGGAAAGGGACCAGTTGTCGGAAGAGTAAAATGTTCAGGGCAGACAATAGAGAGTCAAAAATATCGATTTCGAGTTTTCAATCGATTATCATGCAGTAACAACTCTTTTGTTGATCAGAATCTATTGAAAAATCGACTTTTTCGTCAATTATATGAACACATTTAATGTTGCAGAGAATGGAACTCTTGTCGTTATGGAGTTATAGTAAACACTAAACAGCTTTAGTGTTTACAAGTTTGTTTTTCTTCAATGGTTCCAATTTTTTTTAAATAACTCGAAAGTATTAGTTACAAGTGGTAATTGAGTAGAATATTACTTATCAATTTATTAATTCAAGTCATCTTGATTCAAAATTTATAGTTTTCATGTTTATTTTGGACTAAAATTTAATAAAAATTGTACACGTGAAATTCTAACCTTATCTTGGACTTTGTCACCTATAAATTTGGAAGAAAATAGCACAAGGACTACCTTATTATTTTATCTTCTATAATGTTATTGCATTAGTGTCATTTGCATTGTAAATGAATGAATAACATTGCTCTGTTTTTATGTTTGAATAGGCATAACTCAGTCATTTTTGAATAATTATATCAATTTGATTTTTTTTAAATTGTTCTTTATAGTCTCCTTTATTGAGGAAAAATGATATCTCAAATTTGATTTTTTGAGACAACTGGTCCCTATTTGCTTTCCACATCACAAATTTATTTTACTAGGATAATTTGACAGTATGTTTATTGGGAATCTTATTCGAACTAAAAACTACTTCTCTGTTGCTTGTAAATTTTGCTCCCCCATTTTGAATCCAACTTAATTTTTTTAATGGGAAAGTGGTCATGCGATACGTTACCGATACGTCTTTACCGTCAAAAACCTGAAGGTTAAGCGGCTTATTGACAGGGAATGTAGAGATGGCACGTTGCATGCGGCCTATACACATTGAGCTCAACAAGAAGTGTAGGTAACAGTGGTTGAGACAGCAGTGTCTTGTCTAGGTTTAGTTGAAGAAAAAATATTATTCTTTACTGCTCCAATTCAAATTTATCAGTTGAAATGAAATAAATTATTCAGTGCAGTACCCTTTTATAATTATTATAAGTATCTAAATTTGAAAATTTACTTTGTGAAAATATTTAAGGACTGAAAATTTTGTGAAGTGAACAACTACAAGACTCAACCTATTTCGGACTATGTGTAACCTTATATAAATTTGGGAGAGAAATAGCACAAGGCTACCTTATTTTTTCTCTCCCTATCATGTCGATGATTTATTGTATGAATGAATAAAGAATAATATTTTATTAGTGCATAACATGAGAGTCGCTTTTAAATAAAGCGGAATATAGACTGCCGTCACGTTATTTGCGGCACGGACATGCCTCTTCAATGTGCCGCCCACGGTGGGCCGTCCACTGGAACCGTTTTCGTCCGAACTAGCATCGGCCGAAAAGTACCGAACTTGTCCGAACGATCCCCCAACAAAGAAAGGAATAGATGCTCGTCCATTGCAACCGGTTCATACGGCCGTGCACGGCCGTCTCCTGCCGATCAATTTTTCGATCCGAATTGAATGGGATTTTCCGGCTCTATCCGGCCGAACTAACTAGTCGAGCTGAGACAGCAACTAGAGTTCCTAACCTAAAATTGTTCAACAGTCTTGTTTGTTTTTGTTTTTTTGAAGTTGCTCTGTGTCATAAAGATGTTTTACAAGTATTGTTCTATTTCAATGACGGCTGAAAATTCAACATATCATCATACTCTATAATTGTGTAATAGCGTTCATCCTCAAATAACCCTCCAAAGTCACCAAACAATATCATTTTAAGTTTTTAAGAATTCTAAATTCTTCTACTTTTGTTGATATTTAGTTGATAAATGAATATTTAATAATTATTTTGTATCATGATATGAATAAATATCAGTGAATTTAAACAGTTATTTGAATGTGTTAGGGAAATTATGAGTTAGCCTATTTTGTTTTATTAAAAAAAGTAAGAGAAAAAACTGAATGCAAGTGGAAAAATGTAGAAAATTCTACTGATGTGGAATTAGAAAGTAGAAATAATTTTGTTATAATATATTGATATTGTGACTATGGAATGTGATAAATAAATATATAATTGATAATTAGTAGGTATTTTCAAGTAATATAATCTCATCTAAATCCATTCGATGGATGAAATTAAGTAAACACACAAAGAAGAATCACTTACCTTGCCACTTCACTTTCTGGCATCCAGCCAACTACTTTAAAAAAAAAATTCTGAACTGGACCGACGAAAACAGTTCCAATGGACGAACGTATTCGGCGGAGTTGATGGCCGGCAGATTCGACCGATCCAACGGCCGAACGGATCGGTTGAATACGGTTCCAGTGGACGGTTACCCTACATTCCCTGTCTAAATGGGTACTTGCCGCTACATTGGCCTGTGATTACCGGCGGCATGTAGAAACTAACCTGCTTTGTTTTCACGTGCCGGCATCTACGGATGAATTGCGACCAGCTGGCCAATGAAAAAATCATGCAATCCCGATTTCACCCTATCGTCTGTAGAGGGCCATGTGGCGCACTGTCCAATTATAGAAATAAGAAAATGAAGATTGTCATAAAAACTACGATTTCCCGCTTCGGAAAACCGATTTTCTGACTCCAGCTGTTCAAAGTCTAGAACTTACCGGAAACCGGCCCTAAGTGTACAGTCAATAAGTGTACATATCAATTCAACAATAGCAGTAAGAGTTTCTAATCTAAGAGAATTAGTTTTTAAATAAAGAGAATTCTCTAAAATTTTCTTTTTCATTTTTCTAGTGGTATGAGAAAATATGAAAATATTAGCTTATTAGTCTATAGACTAGATAGCTATAGTATTGATAAAAATAAATAAAATAAACAGCTTTTTAGTGGCTGTGTTTTCGACTTGAGTCCGCAGGCGAAAAATCGCTGTAATGGTGAACATCGTGGCGTTTGTGTACTCTTTCAGGTGAACTGTACTCAAACACTGTTCTCCTAACAGTTGTATGGAACATGTGCAACATGTTATATCGAACACGTTAGTGGCCAGCCTATCATACTTTCAAATATTCACATTTTAATAACATTTATAATTAGAATCTCTACTTTTGTCTTCATGCTACTTGCTACATGCATATTAATTATAATAAATTGTGTTTGTTATCTTACACTTTTACAACAGTACTCACGATTTTATTGCTTGTCGGACGCGTTTCGTGGTACTTAGCCACATCTTCAGCATACAAGGAGTAGGTAGATACGTCCTTGATAATTTAAAATTTGATTCATATTTTTCAGTGCTGGTGTTGGTAGAACTGGAACGCTTGTCGCACTTGACTCGCTGTTACAGCAACTCGCGGCTGAAAACCAAGTCGCCATCTTCAATACGGTCTGCGATCTTCGACACCAGCGCAATTTCCTTGTCCAGTCCTTGGTAAGCACAGAGTCACATTTTATTATCTATTTATTTCATTTATACATTGATAGATACAATAATAATCATTCTCAACTATGATTGATTGGGAAAGCAACAACAGGCTTATTATCATGATTACAATTATTATATGATGATTATCCTGATGTGGGTTGGTGGGAATATTCCCAGTGGGAAGGAACTTAAAACTTGAGAATATTTACCTGGCCAAGACATTTTGGGAATTTGTGAAATTGCTTTAAAATAGTTCAAAGTGATCGATTTCAGTGAAATTTGACATGATAATCAATAAATCATCCATTCATAGTGTAAATAGCTTACACATTGCACAAATGCATATGATTTGGCTAGAATTTACTTTGAGTTTGAGTATAAACCAGTGATCACTTATATCGATATTAAAATATCACTGGCTACTCAAACTCTAACTCGATATTAAAACATTGATATTATCAAGTTTGGTCAGTTAGTATTGAGTATCGATACTGAAATTCGATATTGTCTATTTAAATGGTTCACTCACTGTAAAGAGCCCCCTTCTACTTTTGTTCTATATTTTGAATTTTTGGGTTTAAATTATTGTAAAAATACTGTATAAATACTGTTTGAGAATAAACCAGTGATCACTTATATCGATATTAAAATATCACTAGTTACTCAAACTCTAACTCGATATTAAAACATTGATATTATCAAGTTTGGTCAGTTAGTATTGAGTATCGATACTAAAATTCTATATTGTCGATTTTAATTGTTCAATCAATGTAAAGTGCCCCCTTCTATTTTTGTTTTATTCTTTGAATTTTTGGGTTTAAATTATTGTATAAATACTGTTTGAGTATAAACCAGTGATCACTTACATCGATATTAAAATATCATTGGTTACTCAACCCCTAACTCGATATTAGAACATTGATATTATCAAGTTTGGTCAGTTAGTATTGAGTATCGATACTGAAATTCGATATTGTCGATTTAAATGGTTCACTCAATGTAAAGTGCCCCTTTCTACTTTTGTTCTATATTTTGAATTTTTGGGTTTAAATTATTGTAGGCTTATTTTTCTACAAAGTAATAGATTCTTTATCATAGGTGGTTTAGTCATGAGAAAGGTTTGGATTTGCAGAAGTGTGAGGGGATTGCATTCTGCGCATGCGCTTCATTTCTCTCAATCTGTTTCACAGTAGCTAACCTGACAAATCTTCACTAGCTGAGCTTTTTCTGGTGACTGAACAATCAATACCAGACATTTTTACATTTTATAGAGTTACTAATGATGAATTGATCAAATATGATTGTTTAGAGATATTGTTTTCGCTATGACTTGAAAAAGAGATGGACATTTCCTTAATGTATTCAAAATCCATCATCAGTAGTCATATTAAATTACTGATGTAGATATTTTGTTTATGAATGTGATTTTTTGTAAAATGATGAATTTCAAACTCATTAATTAATTATTATTATTCAGCGTATGGCAGTTTTGTTAAAATTAAGAAAATTTCACACTATAAGTTGTGCACGTCAAGGGTTGAAATGTACTGTAGTGCCTGGGGACTGGCTACAGTGAAGTTGTTAGCATCACCCAGGTGGGCACGTCTCTCAATTCAAATATGATGTGGTGCACTGTCTGCTCCATCGCCCCACAGTCACATAGTGGGGGAGTCTGCAAGTCCCCATTTGAAAAATTATGCATTACATCTCCCACGTTTAGACCGAATTCTATTAAGCGCCACCCAGATGCGCCGGGGAAGTTCAAACCCATTAATTAATTGATACTAATAATTGATTTTGAAAAATTAATGAATGAATTCATGTTTCATTGTCTATAAAAAATTATTCATTTATTTTCGCTTTGAAGATTATGGAATAATTTCAAGGTAACCTGTCTGCTTTGTAAGTCTGCCAATATATGAACTCTCCCCATAAGATTCAATTCTTCAGCACAGCATGGAAGAATCAATTGGAGAGTATGGTTTCACAGAAGATCGATTACATTGAAAACATTCTTTCATATGAATAATTTTAAGTACTTAGTTCAATCATTGTTGGAATATTAAGATGATAATTTTCGGTTGCAGAAACAATACATATTTGTGTATCGAGCTCTTCTTGAGGTTGCCCAGTTTGGTGATACAGAATTGAAGGCATCCAAGTTGAAAGCATCTGTCGAGAAATTGAAGCAGCTTGAAAATGGAAAGGAGAAGTCGAAACTTGAGGAAGAATTCGAGGTAGGTATCCCGTTCTATTATTTTTTCTTATTTTCAGTTCTGTCAAAATTCTGTTGCATATTCTGACCTTAATTATCGGCAGATTTCTATTTTCTAGATAGAATTCTAACCTTGATTATTCAACTCTATTGAAAATACAAATTATACGGTGGATATAACACTGTTATCTATGAATGATGTAACCTGGCTATCTGGGAATAGTCTATCATTAAATGTGGTCAAAACTAAATTTCTCCAGTTTCTAACAAAAAATAAGTCGCCCTTTCCAATATCCATATCTGTAAATGGTAGGCACATCAGTGAATCAGCTACGTCTAAATTTCTGGGAGTTACTATTGATAAGCATTTCTCTTGGATTCCTCATATCACTGAAGTGTGCAGTAGACTTAGTAAAGTGTGCTTCTCACTGAGAATATTAAAGTCACTGTTATATAAAGAATATTTCATTACTGTTTATCATGGCTGTTCTGCATCGATGATGATTTATGCAATGGAAGCTTGGGGGTTCTCATCCCATTCCAATGAGGTGTTCAAGATACAAGAGCGTGCTATCCGAATTATAGAAGGCCTTCCAGTATATCATATATGTAGAGGGACTTTTAGCATACTTGGAATTATGACATTTTAAGGTCTTCTCATTTATCGGTCTGTTATATATATATAAGAAGGAATAATGATCGTTTTGCAACTGTAGGAGCTAGTCACCATTATTCTACAAGACATGGTACCATTTTGTTACTTCCCAGACATCGTCTTGCCTTGTCTGGAGGGTATATAAATGTCACTGGTATTAAAATATACAATAAATTACCAGATAGTTTAAAGTCGATTGATAATGATACTTTGTTAAAAAAAAAATTGATAAGTTTGTTGTAGAAAGAGAGTTTTACTCATTGATTTTTTGTCTGACTGACTTTTTCTGACCTTTTTTATGTTGATAAAATTGCATTTCTTGCTATTGTATTTAAACAGAAACAAAGAATTTGAATTGCATTTCTTAGTAAATATTATAAATCATTTACTTTTTTGGCATTGCAAGATGGAATGCATTTCGCTTTCGTTCCTGATGAGGAACATTGTCATTCTCAATGAATATGAATAATGATGGAAAACAACGTTGATTAATTAGTTACGTTATAAAACAAGTCATTAAACAGTGGAGTCAGTCTCTCATAAAACATGAAATATATTACCAGTCTCGAAAAAATAAAATATATCTCTAGAAGTAAAAGATAATAATATCTTATGCTTGTCGAATTATTCCAAATTATAAGGTTTATTGTCTAGAGTTAGGCTCAACTCACACTTACGCGACTCAAGTCGAGAAGAGACTGCGACTCAAGTCTCTTCTCGAGAAGAGACTGCGACTCAAGTCTCTTCTCGACGCAGCATGTGTTTTCCAGTTGACTCTAGTCTCCGCGACCTCACGACTGTGAGACTGAGTCGAGCGTCGATTCGACAATCATGTTGGTCGAGCCTCGACTTTAGTTGCGTAGTACCTTAGACCATTTATAGAATAGACACGCTGGGAAGCCTAGCCTCTGAAGCCAACATCTAACTGCCAAATCCGCCCACCTTGACGTCACAACCAAGCTAACAACAATGCATTGAATAACAACAATGTAAGTTAAACACCACAAACACCTACACAACAAACTTTTGTGACGTCAAGGTGGGCGGATTTGGCAGTTAGATGTTGGCTTCATCGACTTTCAGTATGAATATACAATGTGCCGCGTCTAATCTATAACTGGTCTAAGCGTAGTACCATACATTTTTAATGAAAGTGAGGTTATGTTTTATGAAAGTGATGTTTTATCATTTTAGATAAGACAGTAATAAGAACTAGATAAGATAATATATTCATGATAATTATTATTATAAAATTTGTTACTTGCTAAGTAGTGACGAATTAGATCTTATATTTTTAATAAAGTAAGGTTAGAAAATGGAGTAGCATGGAACTGAAGTAGTGGCGATGAGCAAGAAAGTCGTAAGGTCGAGAGACTGGAGTCGTACGATTTCAGTCGAGGTAGTGTGAGTTGAGCCTAAGTATAAGACGTAGAACAAAGTTTCATTAATAAATGAGGTAAACTACAATCTAATATACCTATTACTTATATAGTTGCTAAGACAAGTAAATAAAAGAGTATTCACTTCTCGTTTCTCACTCAGTAAGAACCTGATTCAATCCATTGATAACTCTGAATTATTAATGATACTGGAAAACAATAAGCTATTTTGTTGTGAATTGATAACTCTGAATTATTTATGATACTGGAAAACAATAGGCTATTTTTGTTGTGAAATTAGCTCAAATAGAAATTAGTCAGTATTTTTTCATTTAACAACATTAGTAATGGAGTACTTTTTGAACAGATTTCTGTTAGAAATTAATGGATAATTTTAGTGAAGAGTATTATTCAGTATCACGATGGTTCAATTTCAGAAAATCTGTCGTGTAGTGGAAGAGAGAAAATCGAATAGCGTTGGAAGTGGTGAAGAAAACTGCCTGAAAAATAGAAGTGAGCTGGTGATTCCCTATGACAGAAACCGTGTCATACTAACGCCTGTTCTAACCAGAGATCACTCCACCTACATTAATGCTTCTTTTATTGAGGTGAGTTGAATATGAAAATATCCTCATATATAAGAAGACTGCTGCAAAAATTCTGAGGCCGCAATACTCGGTTAATTTACATGCGGTTTACACCAAAACAAAGGTTAGCGTTTCTATATTGTTATCTACAACCTAATTGTTTACTACGTACTACAGTAGAACTCCAATTATCGGAATTAATGGGGACCGGGACCCATTCGGATAATCGGAGTTTTTTTTAAATTGCTATTGGAGAGAAAAAAACCCACGTTTTTATATTGCACTATTTTTTATTGAGTTATGAAAGAAACATGATATTTCCACATGTTTTAAATATAAATAAAATGCACTTATGTACAAGGGAAGGACAATAGTGAGCGAACGCGCAAACTCTGGCATCGCAGGGGGAAGAATATAGCGCACTTAGACTATTTTTGGACAATTTTTTTCTGAAAGCGATTCGGATAGTCAAAGTTCGGATAATTGGAGTTCTACTGTACTTGTGATATTTTATATTTAGCCTAGTGGTATTTCAACTCTTTTATTGTGTTTGAATAAAATGTATACTATGTACAGGGTGATTATAAAAGGACTTTACAACTTTGAATGCACATAAATATTTATTGAAATTACTTACAGAATTGAGAAAGGTGTAATTTTGTTACAAAACAATTCAAGTTTAAAGTGTGTGTTATGGTTTGATGTGACAGCCGTTAGAATTGCGACATACATCCCACCGATAATCGATTTCTTGCCACACTTGTACCAGCATATCAGGCGTAATTTGTGCAACCGCAGCGATCCGAATGTGATCCGATTTCAGAGATCATTAAGATTGTCTGGTAGAGGCGGAACCTTATCCTTAATGAAACCCCACAGGAAGAAATCCATCGGTGCTAAATCCGGTGAGCGAGGTGGCCATGCAATTGGCCCTGAATGGTAAATTCAGCGAAGTTGAAAGCAATTGTCTAGAAAATCCCGAACTTCTTCGTCGAAATGAGCTGGTGCACCGCCATGCTGAAAGTAAAAGGGCACTTGTTCATCTTGTTCACCTTCTCATTTCCATGGAGAAGTTTGGGATTTTCTAGACATTTTTCCTGTAACTTTCTTCCTGTGGCGTTTCATTAAGGATAAGGTTTATGTTTCGCCTCTACCAGACAATCTTAATGACCTCCGAAATCTGATCACATTCGGATCGCTGCGGTTGCACGATTGTGGCAAGAAATCGATTATCTGTGGGATGTATGTCGCATTACCAACGACTGACATCGAACCAAAATAACAGCCACGCCTCAAACTTGAAGTGATTTATAACAAAATGACACCTTTCTCAATTCGGTAAGTAATTTCAATAAATATTTATGTGCTTTCAAAGTTGTAAAGTCCTTTTATAATCACTCTGTGTAAAGGAAGGAGTTGACTTATACATAAAAAATATTTTTTACGGGGAACGAAATACATTTTTGACGCATCATTACGTCTGATATACTGAACTGAGTAACTTGAAATTTCGTATAAAGATTCGTAATTTACCGAGGATTGTAATAGGCCCATTTTAATAACCATTTATAGTTTTGATAATTAAAATAAATTCATTTAGTATTTGTTACACAAAGTTTACGTTAGATAAAATACTAATAAATAGTTTTTCTATCGTGGATTAGTACAGAGTTGTTGATACTTTTAATATCAGCATCGTACTATAAAATAAAACTGAATTAAATCTATTTTTGCTTTCTACAGACACTTGCGGGGCACGGATTACACCTGTTCGTATATAATAACTCAATATTCTTATGTAATTCCTGATGTCTTACATGAACGTTATTGTTTTCCTACTGAAATTTTACTCCTCTGTTTGTTTTACTCTGTTGATTTGAAGGCTTGTGAATTTTGTACGATTTTCAAGATCTGAATATCATTGATAATTTGCAATTCTTGTCTATTTTGAATAACGTTTTTTCAAGGTATAATATTTTCATGAAACTTTTCTTGAAAGTTACATTTTGAGGAGTGTTCATAGGCATTTTATGAATATTTACAATCGACAATGGCACTTGGAGAGTTGAAACTTGTCGTGTTGTGATAAAATAAAAGGGCATTTAATACACTTTTTTATGTATTTGAACACGACATGCAGTCGATTATTAAGTAAATATTAAAAACTTTTACTTACTGATGACTGGAGTACTTTCAATCGTCTAGCGATCATTTTCAACAGTTCACAGATCAGTTTCACTGTTGAAAATGATCGCTAGACGATTGAAAGTACTCCAGTCATCAGTAAGTAAAAGTTTTTAATATTTACTTAATAATCGACTGCATGTCGTGTTCAAATACATGAAAAAGTGTGTTTATACAAAGCAGCTCGGAATGGATCAAGAAACCATCACGGTATTTAATATATTTTATTGTGTTTCATTATTTCAATGATTATTAGTTGTGAGTTTAACACAATCAAGACTCGCGTTTTGAGTGGAATACCAATCAATTAATATTTATCATCTCTCAACTTCACAGGGCTACGACAATTCAGAATCGTTCATTATCACTCAAGATCCTTTGGATTGTACATACGCTGATTTCTGGAGAATGGTTTGCGAGCAGAATATATCAACTCTTGTTATGTTATCGGATGTAAGTGTACTTTTCATACTGTTTTCTAAATTTATTCCCTCTATTTTAGCCTAGAATCCTCATTGGAATAATATTAGTAGATAGTAATAATATTGGTTGAACTGTTTACTAACTCATAAATTTACCATAATAAATCCTCCCTGGTTAAGCTATATTTTCCAAATCAAGTATATTAGTTATTAAAGAACTTATTCCAGAAACTTGAACCAAGTATTCTGTAACAAATCAGATTGATAATGGTGTAACAACAAAAACTATTCTCTTACTTATTTTTGAATAAATAATATTGGTTGTGACAATTCCTATAGTGAGGTCCACGTTGTAATGGCAGTGTTTGATTAGCAATGGTATTGCTATCCTTGTCTATCATTCAACATAGCGGATAGCGCTATCTCTCTCTCGCTTTGCTCTGTTGCAAGGTTGGCTTTTAACAGTGTAGAATTAATAAATAATTAACAAAATATTTCATCTTAATTATGAAAATATTGAAAAATATAATATCTTGCTTAATAAAATGATTATTTTGAACGAGAATGAACAATTAATATTACATCAATAAACCTGTATCAGCTACCATCAAGAAGGCATTGACAAGTCAGTGAGGATCAGCAACGTTGTAAGATATCTCCCATCTTTCTCCACTGCCATTATAACGTGAACCTCACTTTAGTTGTTTTATCAAATTACAAGAACATTTATGGAAAAGTTATTACTAGCAGAAATATTTTGTTCTCTGCAATACAACTTTAAAATTCTTGAAAAACAATGATGTAGGTCATAGCATATATTTAAGTGAGCAATAGCATTACAATTCTACATTTTCCAGTGTTTTTTACTATCTTTCTGTTGTTGTGTATACGTTTCCAGTCTCAATAGCTTTCCTAATTGTAACTCGAACATTTTGTGGAAGACTTAGGGCCGTTTGCACAGTGTAAGTTTAAGCTAAAGCTTAAACCAAATCTGGATTTTTTTTGGTTTAAACTAAAATTCCGTTTGCACAGTATCAGTTTAAACTCTGTATTGAGTTTAAACTCTGGGAAAGTTTAAACCTCCAAAGCAGGAGGTTTAAACCAAATAATTTGGATTAACTTGACATCTGTAAAGATTTGATGGGGAAACAGCTGATAGTAAATTATTTTTCGACGGTTGTTTTTAATGCTTCTGTAGACGATAATTATTAATTTAGATTATAGTGAATCATTATTTGAATGTAAAAAAACTTATAATGGAGGAATTGATAGAAGTTTTTAATGCGATTGATAAAGATGACTGCAAGGAAATTTTTAAACTGAGAAAAATTGGGCAAAAACGAATGATTTAAATTTCTGGGGTAATAGAGAATTTTCTTAACGGTTTTGCTTGAGTAAAGCAACTGCCAATCCAGTACTTGATTAAATAAACCACTTGATAGAAAATAAGACAATTTTTCAACAGTGGTCTTTGATTAGGAAACATATTTTTAATAACACATAACTGAGATATTTCGCTTTCAAGAGATTTCTAATAAACGAGGAAGACCGTAGTAGATTTAAGCGTAACAAAATCGCTTTTTTAAAAACATTCCAAGATATATTTGTTGGTGCCTACTAAATATAAGTTTGTATCTAATAGTAATATAGCATTCATCATTTTTTGATCGCTTCTCACTTTTATTACTGTACAGCTTACGGCTCTGTGGATTTTGAACAAGGAAATAGTAGCTACTTAACCTCAATTTACTGATGGTTTGTAAACAAATAACAAATTTCCTGTAAAAATCAGCCTTCCTGACATTATAAACGATGACATTCTATTACCAACTTGACGATAAAATAGTTTAACTTAAACTGGATTAGTAAATGCACTGAGAAAACCGATTCAAGTTTAAACTTTCAGATTAACTTAAACTCGATTAACTTGATCGAGTTTAGCAATCTGTACTGTGCAAACGGCCCTAAGACGACAGAAGGATTAAGGCAGATTTCCACAGATATCAGTATCAGTGAATATGTCTGGTTCAGTGAAAATATAATTCCCATAAGGTTTAATGAGACTATTCATACTCGCTTGGCCGGAATGAGTGTGAACAGTCACACTAGAGCTCATGGGAATTATATTTTCACGTTCACGTTCACTGATTAAATTTGGATATTCTGAAATTTGACCACATTTTATTTCATTTGGTGAGAATCCATCTTTAATATTGTGCCCCACCCGGATTTCTAAATTCATATTATTTATTTAGTTAAACATCTGTTCAAATAATGAGATTGATTATGATAGAGGGTGGAATTTCTAAATTCATATTTCTTCAGCTAATAATCTGTTTAAATAATGTGAGTGATAATTGATTTGAATTGAGTTTATTTCGTAAAAATTATACATGATTGTAACATTTTAAACTGGGCACAGTAATGTATAAGTAAGTTATGCGTCTAAAAATCTTGATATGCTTTCATTTTTTAACAGCTTGGAGAGAGTGCTAAGAAATGCCCACGCTACTGGCCCGATGATGAAATACTTCATGACCATGTCAAGGTGAAATATATCCAAAGTGAAAGCTGTCCTTACTATACGAGGAGGGAGTTATGTGTTACAAATATAAAGGTAAATTGAAATTTGCGTGGTAGAAACTTATGATTTAGTTCGAAACGAACCATTGGTAGGATATTTTTCGTCTCTTATTGTGGGGAGAAAATTTAAATCATCAGAAATATATTTTGTAGTATGGAGAGAAAGTTTAAATCATTAGAAATACATTTTATAGATTTTATACATTTTATACTGTTTAGTTTTCTCTGATATAAACAAGATTTGTCACTTTGTTCAGTTTATGTGCAATTAGGTTTCTTCATATCTTATCAAGAAGGGCCAAGCCACACGAAGCATTTTTTTCAGAAGAGTCGGCAGGGCAGGAAGCTCTCCGATTGGCTGGTAATCAGCTAAAAAAAACGCTTCGTGTGGCTTGGCCCTAAGGATAAGGGAAGAAATATTATGATATTGCATTTGGCAATTGTTAATAAATGCATAATGATTATTAAACGATTATTAATACTTAAATCTTAATACTTAAATGATTATTTAATTCATTCATAATATTTTATTAGTTGATAGCGCATTAATTTGTATCTCATTCAATAATTTTAATAAGGACTTTGTAATTATGTTCATTTATTGAATAACTCGTATTTACGAAAGTAACATAATAGATTGAAACTCATATTACTATGCAATTGAATATTCACACTGCCTTTCAATAACTGAAAGTTTGGGGTACTTTTAATTGTAGTACGTTTCCACATACTAAAGACAATAATGGTCTCTCAATACCAATACAATGTATGACCAACTGTTTTTGTTACTTAGTTGAATGTTTGTACTTGTTATCAGACTGTAAACTAGATAATATCATAGAGAAACAATAGCATAAGTAGATATCCCATGGTATAGGGCGTTTATGTCGCAACTTTTACTGTTATCTATCTCAAGCTGATAGTCCACGTAGTTCTTTCCTGTGAAGTTTTATGACGCTGGTAGTCTCTCATATTGTGCCGTTCATACAATGTTACCCGGTCAAAACAGTAAAAATCGACGGTAATCGGCTTGAGATAACAGTAAAAGTTGCGACATAAACGCCCTATACTATGGGATATCTACTTACGCTATTGTTTCTCTATGATAATATCCACACAATGTCAATAAATCGGATAACCAACTGTTTTTCTTTTACTTTGTTAAATTATTTTATGAAATTGGGATAAAGAGAAGTTTTGGACTGCAGCCTGTTTCTTTGTCTTTTAGTTGATTGTGAATGATAAATAAATAAGTAAACAAATATTGTTTTTGAGGTTGAGACATTAGTCACATAATACTGATACTCTGAAGCATTTCTAACCTTGATACGCATTCACAGACTATAATGAATAGTTAATAGTCACAGAATCAATACAATGAATACAATATTGTTTTTGTTACCTTGTTAAATATTAGTACTTGTTTACAGAATGAAGACAAGGTCAAAGTCACATAATACTGAAACTCTGAATCACTTCTAATGTTGGTGCAAATGTTGATTGTCACAAAACCAATTCAATGAATGGCCAGCTAGTTTTGGTACTTTTGTTGGATGTTGTTACATCTTTTTAGACTGAAGACTGAATGATAATGGCTACACAGTTCCAGTAGGCCTGCAGGCCTACTATGTATAATCATCTGTTTTTGTTACTTTGTTGAATGCTGTTACATGCTTGCAGACTAAAGACTAGGGGCCGGTTTCCGAGCTTGGGATCTATACTGGACTTACAGAGTCCAGGACTAAAATAAGCTCTCGGGTCTAAATCGGCTGAGCCACGATTTTATCTTCTAAACTCCGGGGTCTATTAAGTTCTCGACTTATTTGCGTTCAGGACTTTAACGCAGTAAATATGAGGGAAATTCACAATATTTTGCTGTTGGATTGTTGGCATTATAACAAAACGAAAACAACTGATTGCAGCGGGATGATTCAAATGAGCATGCTCTCCAAACTATTTTGTAAAAATACGTTTCGATTTCTTTGTAGGTCTATTCAAAGCAGAACCTTTGAAAGGTGAATGAATAAACATTTCATTTTACGTTATGCTATTATTGATCATTGATCCTAACCAGTGATTTTGGAATAAAAATTTCATTAGGCTATTGAGTTTAAAAACGTATTTGTTAAAAAAAACTGGAATAGTAATTTATTATATGTATAATTTATTATAGTTATATTAATATGTTGAATATGACATTGATTAATAACATTCAGATGGGAATATAAATTCCAAGGCAATCCTTGTATTATTTTTCTTGAACATTTTTAGGCTATGTAACAGTCGTAAAATAAGGTTAGTTTTTTACGAATAATTCTGATACAATTTTATTCCAAAATAAACTTGCAAACTATAAATTATGAATTTAGATGGACTAATACAAATAATTTACATCTATTTGGCTTTTCATCTACTCCAAAACAATAACTGAGATGTGTTTGCTCAGTTAAGTCTAGAACTTAAATTAAATCCCTACCCCAGTCGAGGGTTTAAAATCACGCTGTATCAAGTCCTGGACTTAACGATTTTTGATAAATCCTTGACTCGGAAAGAGGCGAGAATCTAATTCAAGTCCTGGACATATAAACCCTTCACTCAGAAAGCGAAATTATAAACTCCAGGGTCTAACATGGTCTCTAAACTCCAGTCTATTCAAGTCCTCAACTACGTTAACGCTTTGACTCGGAAAGCCAATTTTCTGACTCCAGAGTTTAAAGCCAGTTAAAGTCTAGAACTTAGCTAAATCCCGAGCTCGGAAACCGGCCCTAGATAATGTCAATATGACGGATAACCTGTTTTTTAATTTGTTAAATATTATTACTTGTTTACAAAATGAGGTCAAGATAATAGTCCCACAATACTGAAACTAAAGCATTTCTAGGGCCGGTTTCCGTGCTCGGAATTTAGCTAAGTTCTAGACTTTAACTGGCTTTAAACTCTGGAGTCAGAAAATTGGCTTTCCGAGTCAGCGCGTTAACGTAGTCGAGGACTCAAATAGACCCTGGAGTTTAGAGATCACGTTAGATCTTAGAGTTTAGGAGTCAAATAGACCCTGGAGTTTAAAGATCACGTTAGAACTTGGAGTTTATAATTTCGCTTTCTGAGTAAAGGGCTTATAAGTCCAGTACTTGAATTAGATTCTCGCCTTTTTCCGAGTCAAGGATTTATCAAAAGTCGTCAAGTCCAGAACTTGAAGCAACGTGATTTTAAACCCTCGACTGAGGTCGGTTCTAAAATTAAGTTATGGACTTGAACTGAGCAAACACATCTCAGTTATTGGTTCGCAGTAGATGAATAGCCAAATTAATATCTTTGAATACGTAAATTATTTGGATTAGTTCATATAAATTCATAATTTATACTTTGCAAGTCTATTTTTAAATAATGTTTGATCAGAATTATGCGTAAAAAACTAACCTTATTTTACGACTGTGACATAACCTAAAAATGTTACAGAAAGATAACACAAGGATTGCCTTGTAGCCTTATTTTATCTTCCAATGTGAATGTTATTAATCAATGGCATATTCAACCTATCAATAATAATAATGAATATATATTAATAATAATTATCATTCCAGTATTTTTTAAACAAATACCGTACGTTTTCCAACTTAATAACCTACTAAAATTTTTATTCCAAAATCACTGGCAAAGATCAATGATCAATAATAGCATAACGTAAAATGAAATGTTTATTCATTCATGTTTCAAAGGTTTACAAATAAACCTAATTCATAAATTATATTGGTTCATCAATTATATTGTTATATTAATCATTAACCTATAAATTAATATATTAGGCCTATCGAGACATATTTTCACAAAATAGTTTTGAATAAGCCCGCTTCAATCAGCTGTCTCCATTGCCAAAATAACAATATAATATTGTGAATTTCCCTCATGTTGTTTACTGCGTTAAAGTCCTGGACTCAAATAAATCGAGAACTTGATAGACCCCGGAGTTTAGAAGATAAACCCGTGACTCAGAAAGTCAATTTAGACCAGAGTGCTTATTTCAGTTCTGGACTCTGTAAGTCCAGAACTTATAGATCCTGAGCTCGGAAACCGGCCCCTAACTTTACAATAATGAAAACATAATATTGATGTAGGCTAGCCCTACGTGGATTTATCATGTGAGCATGTTTGCCAAGGTGACTGTTTTAGTAACGAACGGTTACAAGTAAATAACTAGTAAGAGTTTCAAGTTAGAGTTTTAAGTTGGAGTTTTATGGAAGTTTTATGAGAGATGTTAAAAGATGATGTATTTTTTTTATCTTGTTAAATGTAAACTTTTAATGAATAAAGTGTTAATTACAAAATCACATTTACAACAATATTATACAGAGAGTTTGAAAAGTCACTGTGCACCAAGTATTTCATTTCTATAAATATAGTGCACAGTGACTTTCCGAACGCTCTATATAACATAATAAAAGTGGTTGACAATTTCAATTTGTGTCTTCAAAATTGCTTTTGTTACCTTGTTAATTGCTTTTACTTGTTTCCAGACTGACGACAAGATAATGGTCACACAATACCAGTACAATGGATGGCCAACCGTTGAGGGAGAGGTGCCAGAGGTTACCAGAGGTCTTCTAGAGCTGGTGGACCAGACTCAGGGTCACATAGGCGGCAATAATTCGGTGACTAACAGCTCTCCAGCCGAGGTGACAACTGCCCCGATTCTGGTGCATTGTCATTGCGGCTCTGATCGGTCGTCCATGTTTGTCGCTCTTAGCATTCTGGTGCAGCAACTGCGCATCGAGAGAAGAGTCGACATTTGCACAACTGTTCGAAAGCTCAGGTCTCAGAGACAGGGCATGATTCAAGCCTATGTGAGTATACTACTTATTAAGGGCCATTTGCACAGTGTAAGTTTAAGCTACAGCTTAAACCAAATCTGTTTTTTTTTTGTTTAAACTAAAATTCCGTTTGCACAGTATCAGTTTAAACTCTGTATTGAGTTTAAACTCTCGGAAAGTTTAAACCTCCAAAGCAGGAGCACAGAATAGGTACAGAATGGAAACTTGTAATCAATCGCCTATCTAACCAATGTTTTTTACATGACTCCAATACTAAACACGTCACGTGACCTTGGGAAGTACCAATCCTGGTCTTCTGATTGGCTCGTGGCAGTGAATGAGATCAATTGATCCGGATCATTAAAGTGATCCGTACCTACCATCAATACTATTATAATGCGGCGCTTCCTAAGAAGATGGCGGATTTTAGCGTCAGGGTACTAGCCAAGTTTCCATACTGTATGTATACTGTAACAGGAGGTTTAATCCAAATAATTTGGATTAACTTGACATCTGTAAAGATTTGATGGGGAAACAGCTGATAGTAAATTATTTTTGGACGGTTGTTTTTAATGCTTCTGTAGACGATAATCATTATTAGTTTAGGTTATAGTGAATCATTATTTGAATTAAAAAAATAATTATAATGGAGGAATTGATAGAAGTTTTTAATGCTATTGATAAAGATGACTGCGAAGAAATTTTGAAACTGAGAAAAGTTGGGCAAAAAACAAATAATTTTGAATTTCTGGGATAGATAATTTTTCAACGGTTTTGCTTGAGTACAGCAACTGCCAATTTAGTATTTTGATTGAATAAACCACTTGATAGAAATTAAGACAATTTTTAACAGTGGTCTTCGATTAGAAAACATGTTTTTAATAACACATTACTGATATATATTGTTTTTGAGAGATTTCTAATAAACGAGGAAGACCGTAGTAGATTCAAGCGTAACAAAATAACTTTTTTTATCTTACATTCTAAAATATATTTTCTGATGCCAACTAAACATAAGTTTTTAAAGAATATCTTGATCGCCTTTCACTTTTATAACCGTACCGTACAGCTTACAGCTCTGTGGATTTTGAACAAGAACAAGAAAATACTAAAATAGTAGCTACATAACCTCAATTTACTGATGGCTTGTAAACAAATAACAAATTTCCTGTAAAAATTACCCGTCCTGATATTATAAACGATGACATTCTATTACCAACTTAACGCTAAACTAGTTTAACTTAAACTGGATTGGTAAATGCACTGAGAAAACCGATTCAAGTTCAAACTTTCAGATTAACTTAAACTCGATTAACCTAATCGAGTTTAGCAATCTACACTGCAAACGGTCCTTAGAAATCAATTATTATAGAAATACAGTACGCGCTCCGTAGCTTTGCCTCCGTGACTTTGAAATGGCATGTAGGCAAGGTACGTTTTGCGGGTAATATTCAAGGCTTTGCAAAAACATCAGGCTTCAGAGACCCTAGATTTCTGGATGGAGGAAGCTCTGTAGGGGGAGCTCTTCCCTACACGCAGAGATTCTTCATGAATGAGAGAGTTGCAACGTATCACCAACAATGGAAAGAGCTTGTTGAACGAATCTCAGCTGATAGGCTGTGTAGGGAACCTATCTTATACATAAATATAGTTTTTGTGTTTTGTGCTATCTTTCAATAAAAGATGTTTCATAATCAAATAAACAACCATCAATTATCAATAACCCACCAATATTTTCGAAAAAGGTCAAAACATATGTAAAATTTGACCTTTGTTTGACTTATGTTTTGACCTTTTTCGAACATATTGGTGGGTTATTGATCATATCAATACAAGTTCATATCTTCAATGGTTATTGAAATTTTTTTTATGAATTGCACAATTAATTCAGTGGATCTAGTTCATTTCATGGCATATCCCAGAAATTATTGTGCTATCTCTATAACTATTGACCGAATTTATTTTGGTGACACTAATATTTACTGCAATAGTCAAATCTTGAAAATAAATTTGGAGTCCAGTGCTACAGGTTTCAAGTTCATATCTTCAATGGCTAATGAGGTATTGAAAAAAAGGTACAATTCAGTACATTACATGCCAAATTATTGAAATATCAATAAATAAAAAATCCAAGTACCCTTTATTAAAAAACATATTTACAAGATGTTTCTGTGTTTAAAAAAACATTTTTATTTCATTCTCTCATTTGAAAATGGAATTTATATGTTGTCAATAAACGTTTTATAATAAAGGATACTTGGATTTTTTATTTATTAATAGATAAGAGTATCCCTCAACAAAAAGTAAATAAATATTCTTGAAATATCTTGATAAGCATTGGATAGATATGTTTTTAGAGGCACCAATATGTTCTAAAATGGCTACCCAAATATTTTGATAAGTCGGCGCCCGTGTCAATCAATAATCGATCCTCCAATATAGTCTGACTGAAATCTAACCACTGAACCTCAGGTAAACTATTTCAAGATCTTCAGGTTTTTAATTTGTATTACTGGCTCGCACATACATATCTAACTTTTATTCTTTGTTGATTTCAGGCTCAGTATGAATTTTTGCATCGTGCCATTGTAAATTATGCAGATTTACATCACTTGAGTGATGAAGAGTCGAATTGTTCGTAGACCCCAGTCTTCAGGTATAACGCTCCACGAGCAATGCATTTTTATAAATACTTACAATAATAGTTATAATATTGTAATGTTACTCATAAAATTCATTACAAAATGATTATTTGTAAATTTATATTCATCTGTTTGACTATACATTCAGTGAATTTTCTATTGGAAAGTACAGTAAATGTAGTCATAAATTGTATATATAGAAAAGTAACTTTTTTTTAAATTTGCTATTATAACTATTTCAATTCAGTGTGTATCTTTTCACTGAAAATGAAGTGTATATTAGTTTATTTTTGGTTGTGACAAATTAAATTCTTGTGAGAAGTGTTCACCACAGAATTGCAAACCAATGAACCAATTTTATTGTTTTATGATGGGAAATAATTAGTATAAACAAATATTTTACTTTTAATCGTTTCCCATCATTTTTATGGTCACCAAAGACATTCTTATTTAAAAACCCTTCATCGTAATTATATTATGCACAACCTAGCTGACAAGAAGAAAACAGTTAGATCTGCTTGTTATAATAAAAAGTTTATTTTCAGGTTTATTACTTTCAAATTATATTCATGTTCATTCAGAAAACATAGAAACAGTTACACCATTCAGTTATCAATAGAAGGCTTATTAGAACATTTTCATGTTCTTGAAATAATTTTTGTGATATCTAAGTACGCATATATCTTCATTGGATTGTTTGACTTTGCTTTTAGTTTGAATAGTTTGAACATTATTATTTTATTTTAAGCTAACCTTTTTTTTAATCTGAATTGAATATTTTAGTATAATATGTATCAATGTATAGAAGATTACTGGTCACCAATACCTACATAATATCATGTAATGATTGGTTTTCTAGAGTAGAAGACGTATATAAGGACCTTGAATTTTATTTTAATTTCAAAAATCTATTATTATTTTGTAAATTAGTAAGACAATACTTTGTGCTCTACTTAAATACAATAGGGCAAATGAAAGAATTGAAATTGTGATTCTGTTTTAGATTATTTGATGCAGCTATTATTTCAAATAAGGTTTGTTATTGAAACTGAATATTTTTTATAACTTGTGATGCATTTGTTTCAACAACTTTGATGTGTCGAATTAATTCCAAGTTTTTCAGTATCAAGGATGATTAGTTTATTTTCTATTATTTGCTTTAGAAGATCATTTTTATACGTTTCGTTAAAATTAAACATAATTATTTTAGGAAGAGATCAAGCTAAAGATCTGAGAATATTATTGATTTTCCATTTTAGAAGTGATCATTTGAAGGTAATTCCAATAATTTATACGAATGCTATAACCGTTTGTATCTCGACTTCTACATCCCTATTCCATCAGCAGTTTTGGGACATTTTCCTTAAACATATAGGAAAATAGAGCTGAGATTGTGGAACTAAATATTTTATCCACCCATTCATTTCCTAAATTCATTTTCAATATTATATTAGCATTGAAACGATTCAACTTCATGTTAAATGTTTAGGTATTTATCACATCATTCCACATTTATTCATGACATCTTTCATTCAATAATCAATTATATTTCATTATTTTCCATAAGTCTCATATTAGAAGAGAATTTGTCTAAATACTTCGATAGATATCCTCCAGAAAGGAAAAGTGAATTTGATATATATAGATGTTCAAAGCATAACACATCAGACTCATGACGCTATATACATTCAGCTCTAATATATTTGTCTATTTTAATTTAGATTTTCGTAGTTGATATGATTACTAAAGAGTAATTTTTTATAGTGTAAGATGATTTTAACCGTTGTTATTTTGAGGTTTTGATTCAAGAATACGCAGTTTTTCTTTCCATCAACCGCATCTTCCCCAAGTCCAATAATTATTTATTGAATAAATATTATTTATTGACTTTTCATAACCATGTCCGATCCAACACTGAAAATATTACAACTTTCAAAATATGGGGTACGGTACTAAGTTTGAGTTTCTCATAGTTAGTTTCTCCAAAATTACATTTTTGATTCCTAGGCTTCATAATTTGTCATATTTATACAATTATTAGAAAAGTACACAATAATAAATACGATCACTAATGCGAGATTTTTATTAATATAGTTTTTATAAAGTATCATTACAATATCTTTGTCACTTTCTATTCTTATGCGTCAATTTTCTTACTTTCAAATATTTGTCAAATATTGATACCAATCCTGTTCACGAGGTGTTATATATTTCAGTAATATTCAAGTTATTTCAATATGTTCCCATTTAATCTTCATATCTGTAACCGATCAAAACTTACTTTGAAATATCTAAAAAATGTTATTTTATGAACTTTATTGCTTTTTTCAATCGGCATTCGGTGTGTTCAAAAAGTCATTAGGTCTAGTCATTATTCACTGCCAAAAATTTTCAAAAATTTTGCACCGTGAGAAACTACTACGTTAGAGAGGGACAGAAATACCTTGTGCAAGGTCATTTAATTTTTCCTCTACCACCAGGGTATTGTTCATTAATATTTAAATTGTTTCTTATAACATAAATCCCAGAAGCTCTCAGTCAAGTATCATTTGAGCCTCAAGATATATATTTGAATCTTCTATCAATATTTTCATGGCATTCGTTTATTTAAGCTTTAATACCTTTTAGAAACTTATGAAAGTGGCGGGGAAACAAATTGAATACCATAATCAAATGGAAGTGGTGAGGAATCAGTTTTAATAATTTTAGTTACTCATTATCTCCAATTTAAGATTAATTTATTCTCTAAGAAAAATATAGTTTTAGCATTTTAGTCTATTGGACGTATTTTAATGTAGTTTTTAAATCTTTGTATTTTTTTCTAAATTATTAGTTTACTCGACGTTTACTTTACACATTGAGTAATAAAATAATAATCACATCACATTATAAGATCTCGTTGATCTATTCTGACCTTTCACTGCTCTGAAATTTGTGGTTTATTATCACTATGAGTTGAATCATCACTCAAATTACCCCAGAATACCTAGAAATAAATCAGAATATGATTCCATGTGTTAAATTGATTGAGGCTTCGTTTTAAATGGGTTGGTTTTAATTCATCGTTGGTTTTAAACATAAAAACTGCTTTTAAACTGTTTTAACTAATTTATTTAACTACTAATATTTATTTTCAAGATATTGTTCTCAAAGAGGACGTCTTGAAAGTAGTTTTCATACTCATCAATCACAATCATAATGATTCAGCATGCCCCTAAAATTATTTCATTATCACCAATTGTTTTAGTTAATTTTATTGCATTTTTTGTATAATTTATTATAATTATACTTATTGACAATGATTCACAGACTATTAGTTATAACTTTGTTGTAGGTTATTGAAGAAGATCCTTGTTATTAATTTTTAAAACATGTCAATCCGATGATAACTTACCAGTAGAATGAGACTAGACTCGCATCAATGAAAGTATCGTTCAATTTATGTATTATTATTCAATTGTATTTTGTTTCAGTGTGTGTTTTTTATTTTTTAGTATTTTAAGAAATATTTTCAAGAGTATTCCATTCTTTTTGTTTGTGCTGTTCTCTTAGTATGTAGTACACAACTTTTTTCAAGACTTTTTAGTACGTTTTTACAAATGTACAAGTACAAATACTATTCCATTACCGTGCATTCCCTCTTACATAAAATCCAAACTATCAAAGAAGATGACATTCCTTTCCTCTGGAACTAGTTTTTAGCATTTGAACGCATTCAATTCACAACACTTCTATAATAATATAATCTTTGGTGTTGATTCGTATGTTTTAAAGTACCTATGTATTTCTTGAAACATTATTATGTTCCTAACATTCAATGTATTCTCTTTTTTATCTCTTTCCTGTATAGGGCTACTTGTAATATAAATATAAAGAAAATAAATAAAAATCTCAGTACCCTTTTTTTTTAATATTTTATCACAACATGTTTCGGTCATTTATGACATTTTCAAGTGATTTTTGATAGAATTTTTGAAAGATTCTATCAAAAATCACTTGAAAATGGCATAAATGACCGAAACATGTTGTGATAAAATATATAAAAAAAGGGTACTGAGATTTTTATTTATTTTCTTTATATTTAATGTATTCTCTTGTACATTTTTATTTCCAGGGGAAAAAACTTGTTCTATTTTGTTGAAGTGAGTTTTTATGCTTTAATTCCAATTGTAGTTCCAGAATATTTGATGATAAACCTATCCTATTTAATGGATATTTTTAATAACAATTTTATCACTAGTAAGTATAATTTTAATTCCAAATAGGACCATAGATTCAATCTACTACTTAATATATTATGACATCAGTGTTATTGAACATAATCTTTTTAATTATTTCAAGTAATATTTACAAACCATATTTTATCGATACTATTGATATAGAACATCATTCAATTAAATAAGTACATATATTAAACATTATTTTTTCACCTTTGGGAAACACTAATGATGGATTGTACTTACTGTGGTGCTAAAATCTGCTGGATAAATCGACGATTAAACCTAGATCAGACTAATCTGGGTTTGGTGCGAGAACGCGGTCCACAACCAGGACCAGAGTTGATTTTCGCTTGGTGCAATCCATCATTAAAAGAACCTCTAAATTATTTTTTGTTTTATACCCAAATGAGACTTGGGTATAAAGTCTTGTAAGTGAGTCTTTTCAAGACTCACTTGTGCCTCAAAAATCAATGTCTGGTCTAATTTTATTATTGAAACTTTTTATAAATTTCCTATTACAATTTAGCGTTGATATGAGACTGATTTTTTTTATGTACTGAATGACTAGTTTTGTCTCGCTCAAAATGATCAAATTATGTTCTATTTTAAGAGGTTGGATAAATAATAATTTTGAATTTTTTCTCTGAATAACGGTGTTTAGCATTTGTGCCAAATTTCTAGACGTTTAGCACTTACAAGATAGCATTGCTTTATTCGCTTGTAGAACAGAATCTTTTTTTATTATCTCATAATTACTTTATAAAACAATGTAATTTTCTATAATATATTACGGCATCAGTGTTATTGAAAATACCTTTTTAATGTATTAATTATTTCAAGTAAGCTCATAAAAATTATTTTTAACCAGGGTGGTCTCAGTCTCAGTAGTTCATACGTATTTAAAAAAAAAATAAAGATTAAAAATGTCCACTGTTAAAAAAATACAAAATTATTCTAGTATAGCTAGTACTATGAAGAATTATAGGTTACGATAATGAATAAACCTACACAGTTTAGGCCGTACATGAACGTAGTTGGGGTACACTGATCCAGACTATCAGAACGTAAAGAATCTTTAACTTTATAAAATATTATGAAAGTTTTACGAATCTTTATGAAACTTGTTGTGTAATTGTAAGGGTTCGTATATAACTTCTCATTACTGCAAAGATTTCTCTTTTATGAAGATGAGGCCAATTTGAGAATAATTTTCAACAACCAATTTTTGAGAAACTTTCTAAATTGAGCAACGAAAAATGGACAGTTTGTTCTCTGATCGACCACCCTGTACATATTATCCAATAAAACTTGAAGTGTTTTAATGCTCGTGTACATGGGTCAGTGCACGAATGGAATATTTTTATACAATTTACCCTGAACAAGATGTAGAATAGTATTACTATATAATGAGTGTAATGTCATGATAAACTTCTGTACAAAACTTTTAATAAAATACTTTGTATTGCTTTAAACTCATTTATATGCTTAGAAGAAACTCAATAGTTTTGTAAGTATCAATCTAATATCTAAGTACGTTCAGGAATTAACAAACAAGCTTAACCAGCTACCTTTTGTTTTCTAATATTATTACGAATTTGTAACTCTTGAAATGATTAAATATTTATACAAGTGTACCATGTTTGATGAAATCTCTTTATTTATTTTCCATCTATGAGTCACATTTATGTTAATCTATTATGAATCATAATTTATTATACTGGGTGACCCAGAATAACGGGAACTTTTAAAAACGCCATAAAACAAAAGTGGGAAGGGCAAAATGATTTTATTTAAACTAATGTAAAGTTCAAGACTTGCCGTTTGAGAATTATTAATAACATCTATCTTTTTTTAACAATTACTTCATTAAGATGGCTTCCTCCTGCATGAATACACTCTTTGAATCTGTGTTGAGATTCCTGAACGATTGCTGTAACAATTCAACTGGAATACTGTAAATTTCATTCTGAATTGTCTGTTATAATTCAACCACAGTTATTGGTCATGTTGTGCACACTTTTGATTTGAGATAGCTCCACAAATAGGAAATCGCAAGTGGACAGATTCATGTGACCAGGAAACACAACCTAATCGTGAGATTACACATATACCAAACAATACTCACTCGCACAGTTGCCATTGAAAAGCCGTACAGTGTGGATTTCGCTCACAATTTTATCATATTTTGAATTGATTAAAATTTGAAACAAATTCAAAATGAAATCCGCAATATCCCAGATGCAGCGATCAATGAGGAATCGTCAACACAGATTTGAACAATGTATTCGTTCAGGAGGAAGCTATTTAAATGAAGTAATTGTCAAAAAGTGATAGATGTTATTAATAATTCTCAAATGGCAAGTCTTGAACTTTACATTAGTTTAAATAAAATCATTTTTGCCCTTCCCACTTTTGTTTATGGCATTTTTTAAAAGTTCCCGTTATGACACTAAGCGACTAAGCCACGACCATAGTCTGATGCTATCTGGTAATCCCATCCTGTCATCAAACCAGTGGTTTTAAGTGCGGTCTCTATAAATTCATGAAACGATCCAGCCCCAAAAGTATGCCATACCATACATATAGTCCATACCAAATTACTTTTGATTTGGAGGGACCTGCGCAGCAGAGAAAGGTAGGGATACAGCAGCGGCCATGTTGCCGTTCTGAACCGGCCAGCGTTCTCTAATTTCTAGTGAGTGTTCAAGTGCTCATGATACACATACAAAGTTTCCTCTCTGAAAGCACTGAGTCGACTGAGCCTAATCAACAAATTGGCAACTGCGCTTCTACCTATGACTATTCATCACTGTAATTGGCTGATCTCCCTCCATTTCTCTGCTCCGCATATTCCTCCAAGTCAAAAGTAATTTTGTAGGGACTATAAGGTACACTAACCTTTGGAGCTGACTGAGTATGGAGGTTTGTAGTAATAGTTGATAATATCTACTACTGCATAATAATAATAATCTCTACTGCATACACGCACGGTATTATGATTGTAGTAACTTATGCGTTCAGCTAGAGACTGAAAACGTTTTGTATAGGGAGGTGTAATCATATGGTGGGAATGAGAAAAAAACTATAGTGGACGTTCCGGTTTTTTGAAAATAAAAACATAATTATTATTTAGAATTATGGGTCTGAAAAATAAAAAATGTACAATTAACTATTATATTACTTTACCTTGAAAATTGTCCCTTGGCCTGATCCTCAAGGTGTAGTTTAACCACTCCCGATTTTAAATTGAAAAAAATATAAAAAAAACTTCTGCCAGCTGATGAATCAAAATACCAGCTTTCCCTACAAGATTCAAATCCTGAAAACACAATTATGTAGGTTTAAACTGCCCGAACTGTGACAGCCTATAATAATTGAATTTTCAAGACAGAATCCTTCAGGTAACCAATGCCTCAACTCAACAACTATACTTCACAAACGGTTCAAAGAATACGGGCCTCGAAAGAAAAATTCAAAATCTATTTATGTGAAAAAACATGCAGTCTTGATTCACAGACCAAAAGTCGACTTACTCTTGTTCGTATAGCATGGAGCTAAAACCATAATATTGCCTTCACGAAACGTGATAAAACACACGTTTCATCTTTGCACATTGGAGATCTTCTCGCTTTATCAATTACATTTAATAATTAAATCCGCGACCAGATTTCCAACTCACAAAATAATATTTCAATAAAATTGAATGGGTTTTGATGTCATGTATGACAGAGGGCTTCAAAATTTAGTCAAAAGAGTTTTCAGGAACGACTGAACTTGGATGTCCAAACTCAGGTTTAGTTTAGGTAATAATAATTATGGTGGTGCTGATTTAGATAGTACATTGTGAAGGGAAAGAAGATGTAAGAAGAAACGAATGAGAAAATATAATCAATAACCATGGAATGAAATAGAAAGTAGAGAAGATAAGATAATTATCGAAATAAACTACCAATATTTATTAATATTTAATAATAATATTTATACTTATATTAATAAGTATACTAATATTTAAGGTAATAATATAAGGTACTAATATTTATTTTCATTTTAAGAATTGTTTTCAAATGGGATGTCTTGAAAGTAATTTTCATATTCATCAATCACAATCAGAATTAACGATTCAGCATCCTCCCAAAACCATTTCATTATCACCAATTGTTTTTTGTTTCATTATCACCAAATCAATTAGATCGAAGATTAGTTCTTATCTACCATAATGCACAGTACTAGAGTTTTTGTTTATAAAGCAAAGTGAAGTAGCTAGTTTCCTGATGAATGTACACTTTATTACACAAAAATAATTAGAAATCAGGTTGTGTGGATTGCAAGTTGAATAAATGATTGGAAAAAGCTTGCAAGGTTTTCACATAATGCGCTATAAATCAATCTGAAGCCATTAGTAACTCTGCAAGAATTTTGATCAACTAATTTGATTCATAAGGTGTTTCATGGAGGGAAAAATCATCAATGAAATCGGAATGAAACACAGAACTAGATTGAAGAATTTATTAAAAAATGGAGTAACTGTAGGCACCGTTGACAAAGATAATTAAATCACAAATCAAGCAAGCTGAAACAAAATCTTGATTTCTGCGTCACTAGGAGGATCATGAATAATAGGTAACTATATTAAATTGATAGGGTTTGGAATAAATAATTGGTAACTTATCCAGCTAATATTTAGAAATAGAAACATACAATGTAACACTGCTATTAACCATGAAATTATTATATTTGATAAATTCTCTGATATTTATCAATCAATGAATTACAAGTAGGCTATTCCATCAACTAATAACACTAAGTCCACTTTGTGGTTGTTACGTTCAGTGCATGAGAGCAGAAACACAAATTATTAATAATAAACTAGGATATTATTTTTAGATTTAAATCGAAAAGTCATATATTTCTCTTTTCTTGAATAGTACCTATCGGACATCCATTTCATAAATATTACATATTACACAGATGAAAGAATATTCTTCGATACATCGAATGCAATATAGTTTTCTGGACAAATGTTATCGACTTAGCTGTTATGTGCGTTGGGAAACAATTTATTATCAACAAAAACAATATTCATAATAATTATAGCGACCTATATATTAATTGTGCTAGACTATGGATGGATTTTCGATTGAAATTCACAACTTCCAAATATAAATTAATTTTTCATGTCAATAATCTAAAAATGAGAGTACTAAGCGTACGGTAAGTTATTAAATATAATCAACAATATAAGTATGGTATCAGCAATAATTTACTCTTAATATTGAAGGTTGAGATGTTAATCAAGTGAATGAAATATTTACATAAATATGTATTATAATATAAATAGATTACGAACAAATAATTAATTTGATGAAATGGAAGCACCTAGTTTGATTTGGCATTAGATTCCAGTCCCCCAATTGTAGTTGAATTAATGAACATACTTGAAAAGTGCGAATTTCAATGACACAAGAAAATATTCGCAACTACTTCAGATGAAATAGAATTGTAGTGCTTAGACAATTTATTTCATTTTCATTTTGTTGCCTTACTTTTGCAGAAATATATATTCATCTACACATAATTATATATGGACAAGATTATATGTCAAATTCTGACATATTAGATTCATAGCTAAGTGTGTTGAAAATTCTTAAGAGAATAGGAAACTTCCAAATTTGATCTAGGATTTTCACCAAAGCAAATTTTCACAAAAAAAAGATTTGCTTGAACAAAACAAAATCCATCCTCAAAATATCATAATCTCACTATAGTGAGGTCCACGTTATAATGGCAGTGGAGAAAGATAGGAGAAAAACGTAGCCGATCCTCTGTCTTGTCAATGCCTTGTATTATAGTAGCTGATACAGGTTTATTGATGTAATATTAAAGGTTAATTCTCGTTTAAAATAATCAGTTATATTTTATTTTGTAAGAAATTATATTTTTCAATAATTTCATAATGAATTTCCATAATAACGATGAAATATTTTTTTAGTTAATTATTAATTCTACATTGTTAGAAGACGATCTGGCAAGAGAGCAAAGCGAGAAAGAGATAGCGCTATCCGCTTTGTGAATGATAGACAAGGATAGCAATACCATTACTAATCATACACTGCCATTATAACGTGAACCTCACTGTATATTTTTTGCTTTGTTTTCAGTATAATCTGTAGCTAATGTAGTCAGGTCTGGACTAGTTTACAGTTTTCCTTTATAATAGATTTGGATAAAATAGTTGAAGATTAAATAAAACTTATATGCAATTGATCAATTTTTGGCCTGATGATAGCTGGGGAATGTTTAACAATAACCATAGATAGAAGTAGCCTGACCTAGAGACGAGTGTCTTGCAGAATCTGTGCTTTCTGGAGAACGACCACCTGAAAAAGATACATTTGAAATATTACATACTCAAATTCAAAGTGACCACGAGAAATATTTACATTTTAGAAATAGAAAGACAATGCTAATTTTTAAAGATAATATTTTATTCATCTTGAGTAAAATAGTTGTGAGTATATGCCATTTACTGTACGTAGATAATGTCAGGAAGGTGACGTCCTTCTTCTCTGAGAGAATTTTCTATTCTGTCCAGGAAGCTCTCCCGGAATAGGATAATAAAGATTGGCGGCAACATATTTGAAACTACGATCAGACTACTGTATATGTGTATATATAATTGTTTTCAGAGTACTTTTCCTTTGTGTAAATTGAGAAATTCGATGATTTTTTTTTAAAGTCGTCAAAACAGCTGTTCTACAGATGAAATATGTCGACTATGTGTTCTCTTTATAAACTGCTCTACCTACCTACATCGTACACTAGAAGGAGGTTACAAATTAGTGCCACATGAGGCGTTTTTCAGACGAGTCGGCATGAAGCTCTCCGATGGGCTAATTCGAGAGAGCTTCCTCTCAATAACCAATCAGAAAATCATAGAACTTCTTGAACGTGTGGACTCCTCTGAAAAATGCCTCGTGTGGCTTGAACCTTACTACTAGACTGTATTACTACTTATAATAATATAGTTGAATTAAAATATATCCCAACTTTGAAGAATATGCGGAGGGAGATGGAACCAGTTCAGCCAATTAGAGTGATGAGAATAGAATCATAGAGACAAGCGCTGTTGCCAAGTTTGCAAAACAGGCTCAGTCGATGAGGAAACTAGGTATGTGTATCATAAAGGTGCGTACAGACTTTCGCTCTGCTCCGCAATCGAACGTCACTCGAGCAGATCGATTGATGATCGACCGGGGAGCAAGAGTGGAACGCGAGAAGAGCTAACATCTCCCGTAACGTTCATGATCGGAGCGAGTGCGGAGCGTGTTGGAGGCGCTTATATCTGTACGCACCTTAAGGTGTTGACAAATCACTGAAGACTACAGAGCGCCTTCCGCTTTAGCACGGCAACATCACCGCCGCTGTATCGCTACGATTCTCTGCTCCGCATATCCCTCCAAGTCGGAAGATGTTTTAATTCAACTAAAGTAAGCTTTATTGGTCTACTACTATACTCCGTACAAAATTACTTTTAACTTGGGAGGTACATGCGTAGCAGAGAAGGCATACAGCGGTAGGGACACAACGGCGGCGATGTTACCGTTCTGAACCGGCCAGGGTTCTCCAATTTCTAGTGAGTATTCAAGTGCTCATGTTAAACTTACATAGTTTCCTCTCTGAAAGCTTTGAGTCTACTGATTGTAATCGTCAAATTGGCATCTGCGCTTCTACCTATGACTCTACCCATCACTGTAATTGGCTGATCTTCCTCCATTTCTCTGCGTCGATATTCCTCCAAGTCAAAAATAATTTTGGACGGATTATAGACTTACGGCTGAGCGCCGAGCGCACATAAGCTCTCCTAGGGTGGTTGGGACAGAGTCTATCCACAGATGTCAAGTGTTCTCTCCACCAAGTCACTTCTGCGCTTCCCACTTCACTTCTGCACAGTGGACATCTGGCTCCACCCCCACCCCCACGTATGCATCTGCCTCCCAAAGTGTGCTCCTCTCGTTTATCGGTCATAACCGCGTCACCGCAGGTCTCACACTTGATGTAGTGCTTTCTCTTATCGCAGTCATCTGCAAAATAACACAAAAATAATTTATAAAATGACTTGTTGGTTATCCATCTTGTTCTCACTAATATAATTACTATTGTATTTTTATATAACTTTAAATTGAAAAAACACTCATTAAAACATGTTGAACAAATTAAAAGGGTACAATGATGTTATTTTATGAATAAAATTCGTGGAATATGTAGGCTATTGATGTTGTGGGATACAAAGTTGAATACTGTAAATATTCAATGCATCGAATGAATATTATTATTATTATTATTATTATTATTATTAATTATTATTATTATTATTATTATTATTATTATTATTAATAATAATAATAATAATAATAAGTGGACGACCACACTACAGGTGGGATGGGGTAGTGAATCATACAGAACACAAGGTATCCCAATCAGGTGAGGCATATTTCAGGGGGACAGTTTGAGCCCCCTGTGGTTCTGTATGGCTCTAAACCCATCAAGTAGAATGCTCCGTGACTCAGGCTATGGGTATGTGCTTAAAAGAAATCCTCAGGTGAAGGTATCACATTCCTTATATATGATTGACCTGAAGGTTTATGCTGCCAACCAAGACCAGTTGAAAAATATGCTCCAGTTTGTTAAGAACTTCAGTGATTCAATATGTATGGAATTCGGATTGGAAAAGTGTAAAGTGCTGCATGTGAAACGAGGCCAAATATCAGGAAAGGGTGATGGAGCTATACAGTTGACTGAGGAAGTGCTTATTCAGAGTTTAGGCAGGCCACATGAATACAAGTATTTGGGTCTTGCTCAGCTCTTATGCAGAGCTGATACTGTCATAAGAAGAGAAATTCAAAGGAAGACTGTGCAAAGACCTGAGAAGGTATGCAGAACAGGGCTTAGCTCTAGGAATTAAATATCTGCTATAAATACCTGGGCAGTCCCTGTGGCCATGTATACATTTGGCATAGTCAAATGGACAGATACAGCTTTGCAAGAGTTTGACAGAAAGGAAAGAACAACTTTGACAAAGAATAGACTTCATCACCCCCGTAGCTCAATCCAGAGGCTCTACCTGCCTAGAGGTGTTGGTGGAAGAGGCCTCTTGAGTCTGGAGACTATGTGTAGTCAACAGGAAGACAGACTGCGGAAATACTTCCAGAATGCAAACAGTGGTCTGCTAAAGGCCGTTTGTCTGGTAGACAGGGAGTACAGCTTGCAGCTGGCACATGGAGTCCAACAGCTAACAGCCAGCTCAGTAGAAGAGAGGCTGGAAGCATGGAAGCAGAAACAGCTGCAGCACTTCATTCTGATTGTGTTGACAGAAAAGAATCAATTGAATGGTTGTAGACTAGTGGAATATTCAGTGAGACTGAAGGTTTCATGTTTGCCATTCAGGACCAGGTAATCAGCACTAGAGCTTACAAAAGATATGTGATGGTACTCACAGTGGATAGTAGCTGTCGGCTCTGCAGGAAAGCCATAGAATCGAAACAGCATATTTGTGGTGGCTGCTCTGTACTAGCTAATACAGAGTATTTGCAGCGGCACAACAATGTGGCCAAAGTGGTTCATCAGGCAATGGCGAAAAGATATGAGTTGATAGCGATTGAGGTGTCCTATTACAAGTGTAAGCCAGAAATGGTCTTGAATGGTGAAAAGGGAAGACTTCTTTGGGATTGTTGTATGACAACTGACAGATCAGTGGAGGCTAACAGGCCAGACATCGTCTTGTTTGACAGAAAGAATAAAGAGGCTTACATAATTGATGTGGCAGTGCCCCTTGATGAGAATCTTGTGAGTAACATTGCCGAAAATAAAAGAAAATACCAGCCCCTGTCAGTTGAACTGAAAGATATGTATAAATTAAGGAAGGTGATGATAATCCCTATAGTAGTGTCTGCCAATGGACTGGTCACAAAAGAATGGAGACAAGCAATGGAACAACTGCAGTTGGAGAACTGGCATATGAGAATTATGCAGAAAGCAGCAGTTCTTGGTACAACTAATATTGTATGTGAGTTTCTAAGCCTCTGATCTGGAGAAGAGTGAGTGAGTCTCTTCTTTGAATTGCAACTATTTTAGTCTTGAGATCAGAATTGATCTCCGGCTACTTAGTTATTAAGACAAAAAATATTTTTCAATAATAATAATAATAATGATACTCCATCGGTCCATCCCCTACAGGATAAACCTCGGGATGTTTTTCCTTTATTTTCTTTACTTTGATTATTTGATCAATTTGTTATTGATTATTGTGCCAGAGACTATTGATTACTTACTTATTATGTTTCAGGTTTTGATTTTGATTTGTTGTTGATACATTAGTTGTTAAAAATTTGTGTAAATGTTTTTGTAAGATAAGTATTAAAAATAAAATTAGACAAATAAATGGATAAATTGATAGAGTAGGCAAAATTGAATCAAGTCAAAATTGGTGTGGAGTGTCAAAAAACACGCAGCAGGCTTGCAACACGCAACTCTGTGCATCTTGGTTGGTTACCTGGCCATGTAGACATAGGTGGTAATGAGCGTGCAGATGGACTTGCTAAGATGGACATACTGGAAGCGGGCATCCAGTATGCCATTCTTTGGTCCAGGACCAAGCTGTGGCATAAGTAAAACAACAACCTTTCACACAATAAGTGAATAGTCCAGGGATTTACATCACCAGCAATGGCAAGTTCACCCTGGTCAAGCACTTCGCAAAAAGCTGCTAGCAGACACAAGCTCTTTCACCAGCTGGCTGGTGAGGTTGGGTAGAGGTTATGTCAAGCAGTTGATTGCTCTGATAACAGGACATGGCCACTTCAGGAAACATCTCCACACAATTGGACTCAGAAATGAAAGTTAGATGTGTAGGCTTCGTAATTAGTATGAAGAGACTGCCAAGCATATCATACTGGATTGCGAGGGGCAAGGATAAGGGCTCTGTTTGGCTAGGTAATGAATGTGATGTATAGGGAAAAACCTCTGGATCTTGTAAAGGACACCGGGATTGGTTCACCCAACTAACGTACTTGGGACACAAAATAAGCTTCGGTTGTTGTGAAAATAATAAAGGACTGATCATTTTGAAATAAAAACACATAGATGTTGTCAGTTTTCTACACTTTAATTTGGTACACTACCATGGTTTCGTGACCACACAGGTCACATTTTCAAGCTGACTAAAACTAAAACGGACATATTGGGCTGTTCAAAATAATACATGGTAGCCAACTTAACCTAAAGAAATAAAATAGCCTACTAAATAATTTGATGCATTGAGACAATAATAAATGGTGAGTTTCATAATCTAATAATGTTTAAAAATTCCAAAATATATTTTAGTAGAATTGAATAAATATATTAATCTATGAAACTAATCAAAAAGAAAGAATAATCATGTAGCCTAAGTAAGTTTGAAAGTTGGGAAACAGCTGAGAGGAGTGAATGTAGTCTGTTTACCATTCCAATCAAAATTGTAAATATAACCTATTTCTATGAATTTAGGATCGAAGTTAAAGAATCCCACAGTTAGATTAATGGAAAACACAAAGAACTTGAAAATTAAAAGAACTAACCCTATAAATAATTAAGTAGAATTGAATAAATATATTAATCTATGAAACTAATCAGAAAGAATAATCATGTAGCCTAAGTAAGTTGGAAGTTAGGGAACAGCTGAGAGGGGTGAATGTAGTCTGTTTACCATTCCAATTTATTTATTTATCTATTTGTTTATTTTATTTCATCATGGAACGTTTCTACAACATCGACCACAACTCAGTTGACTGATCATTTTGTGAAGTGAAAAACTATAAGCAAGACTCAACATATTTCGGACTATGTGTAACCTTATCAAAATTTGGGAGAGGACTAGGACAAGGTTACCATATCTTATCTCTCCCTATCATTTTGATGATGTACTTATTGTATGAATCAATAAGGAATACTGTGTTACTGTTACTGTGTTGGCGTGTGAGGTTCTTTGAACCTTTGAATGCTTGAATCTATCCCATCAAAACATAACATAGAGCAGGTAATGCTCTCAATTACCTATGAGATGTTGGTTGAGAGATGCTATCTCGACCACTTCTTGACAGTGGTGACACCGGGTGAGCATAGGGCATGACTTCCAGTAATGTATATTGAGACCTTCCTCGGTGAAGTCGTCACGTCGCTCCAGACAGAAGATGCACTGTTGGCGGCCATCTTGCTTGCTGCATCCGCCATCTTGGTCCTCGGCTGGTGACGCAATTTCTGAGGACGACGAGTCGCTCGCGGCCGGTTTTGCAGTGCTCTGCATTATTTGCGCGAAGTCGCCGGTTGACGCCACTCGGATCGGTGGAGCTGCTGATGTTGCTGATGAAGCTGAGGCCGCTGACGTAGCTGTAGTTCCAGTCACACTACCAGAGCGCACTAGTTTCGGCTTCTCACTGCTGGAGGGTGTTGCAAAACTTGATTCTTCTTTTCGCTGTGGAAAGTGGACAAACACAAATTATTATTAAACGAAAATCCAAAGCTAAATGCTGTAAACCACCCCGAAGACTCCTGCTGCTTCTGCAAATATTGACTACAGGGTGAACAGCTAGAAGGAATTTCGATGTTAGGTAGCTATTATCCAGAAATATTTGCCATCCCGGTAATCGAACCCGGTTTCTCCTATAATAGTAGTCAGGCATGCTCTAACCATTTACACCAAACTGACAATCTCTGGGGAGTAGCGCTAATTATACTAAGCCAAAGCGGCCAGCCAGTATACTGATGGAAATTAATGAGAAATTGTTTAAATGCTAATAAATAAATAGTAATAAAAATAATTATTAAACAGAAATCCAAAGTTGAATGTTATTCAATGTAATATTTGTTTAACGGTTGACAAAATATCGGAGTTTCCAGGTTGTGTGGAATCAAGCCCTTGTGACTGAATAACAAAATTCAATAAGCCAGCAGAGTTGTCATATTGAATATATTCAGTAACATGGGTGTGCTTGAGAAAGAATAACCAACTTTACACAATCTGGCAGCGCTAATATATTCTACTCATTTTTCAATTCTACTCACTCTTACTGTCTCAATTTCGCCCACATCACTTTTGATACTTTAAAGTGTAAATAAAAGGCATTTATCTATCTATCTAATATTTGGTTGCATAAAAGCTGAAGTCTCAGTTCCCTAATTCGATTTGAATAACAGTGATGGTTACTATGGAGTCCTTTACTTGTCTTACTAATAATTAAAATTAACAGTAAGTTGATTATCCATTCTATTCTTTATTTTTTACCAATTTCCTGTTTGACTTGATAATGTGTGAAAGAAACATGTAGCCACTAAAACGTAAGTATTAATATTTTCAACATAAAAGTATTTTTCACAAAAGTAAATTGAACCACCTGAAGATTAAGGCTGTGCAAAGGCTAAAAAATTACTTTCTACTGGTGATATTTTTCAAAGTTTTTCGATTTGTGTATCATCAAGCTATCAAAATGAAACAGTTTTCTCAGGAAAACATTTTTTTCCGATCATTACTTTTTGAGATATGAGCGCCTAAAGTTTAAATTTTTGGGACAGAACATTTCATATTCGGTAAGAGATAAATCCATGAGATTTAGAGGATAAATTCATTATGGTATTGTTGATTGAATAAAACAAACATTTTCTGAAAATATCAATTGTTGAGAAAGTTATTCAATTTACCAAAAATGACCACAAATAACTCAACTACCAGTTATTTCTGGTAATTTTTAGTAAATTGAATTACTTTCTCGAAAATTGATATTTTCAGAAAATGTTTGTTTTATTCAATCAACAATACCATAATGAATTTATCCTCTAAATCTCATGGATTTATCTCTTACCGAATATGAAATGTTCTGTCCCAAAAATTTAAACTTTAGGCGCTCATATCTCAAAAATTAATGATTAGAAAAAATATTTCCTGAGAAAACTTTTTCATTTTGATAGTTTGATGATATACAAATCGGAAAACTTTGAAAAATATCACCAATAGAAAGTTAATTTTTAGCCTTTGCACAGCCTTAACTTCAGGGTAACTGAGGATAGTTACCAGTCTTTTATTGGATGATCTTCATTTCATTATTGTTTATTGTTTTTGAATGGACGGATTCAAAGATCCAAAGGTTCAAAGAACCCCACACGTCAACCGAAGCTTATTGTGTCTCCAAGTAGTATGTTAGTTAGACAAACTGTTTAGTTCTTTACAAGAACCAGGAGTTTTCCTATACTAACATCCCATTCATCACCCGGTTGCTTGTTGTAATCCAGTGTGATATGCTTGGCAGTCTCTTTAGACTGATTGATCAGTCTGATAATAGTCTGATGATTAGTCCTCGTGACCTACGTGAGTTCCACTCCTGGTCTTTTTGTAGGTCCTTCCGCTGAGACAGGGGACGCCAAACTGCCTCTAGGGCGACCGGCGCCCGGCCACCTTCAACTCAGCCTCTTGACCCACATTTGTGCCTGGAGTTTCACCCATCTCTGGTCTCTTGGGTTTTTCTTTTTGCCCCTCCGAAACTGCCCTGATGGGGCAGATCCTGTGGTTTGAAGGCAAGCCAACTTCTGGAGTTGCCTTGAGGTCCATTTTAGTCGCCTCCTATGACAAGCATGGATACTGTAGTGTGTAGTGGGTAGGGATGTCAATCCCGGGACCGATTTCCAATCCCGGTATTTCGGGATTATCCAATATCAGTCCCGGGATCCCGGAACTGATCCCGGGATTATCAAAAATCATTTTAATGCATTTTTGCAATTGTTCCTCCTCAATTACATGTTCAATAACAGTGTGTGGAGATGAAAAAGGGCTCATTATTGAGGGAGAGAATATTATTAAAATGAAGAAATACTTAGGAATAATATTAGAAATTGAACATTCCATTTCTATAAATGTTTTCAAGATTAGGAGTAACTTTTTATTGTATGTCCTACCTTGAATTTGCTGTATCCTAGATGATAGTTAGAACTGAGGAAAGCAAGATGACTCATCAGAGACTTTTTTATGTAGAAAAAGAGCATTTCTATCCTACATCAGGACGGGATAGAGTTCACACTTTTATCACTCCAAATACTGTAGAGTGAATAATTAATATAACTTGAATTTATAATATAATTAATTAAATAGGATACTTTTTGTAAGACCGTAACGCCATACCGACCGAACAACGCGAAAGCTGAACCACTACACTACTAAATGAAATTTCGTAGAGTCAACTATATTCACTTCAACTAGATATTCTACTTATGATAGAGAAAGAGAAGAGAAGAGGAATAATGAGACAGAGAGTGAATATTTAGTGCTTGTTTATTTCTGATTTCTGAAGTATTTTCAAAGTTCTGAGTGCATTTCAAGGAAATGCCATCAGCACTATTGCAAATATTGCGCCGTCTAGACTGGTAATTGTGGTGCTTTGTAAACAGAAACAAGTGTAGAGACATAGCAACCGATCAACTGCCATTCTTTGAATAATGCGAACCGATAATGCGAATTCTATTTAGCCAGTAAAAAATACAGTATACAGTATTATATACATAATACTGTAGGCTGCAACTGCAACTGTAGGCTGTGCCTGTAGAATAAATTAGTCAAACACTTTTAGAACACAATTATTTATAAAAACCGTAAATGAATTCTATATTGAATTGTTTTTGGAAAAATATGATTTACAATTTCAGGTTTTCTAATCCCGAAAATCCCGGGATTGACGCTGAGAAATCCCGGGATTGTTAGGTATCAAAAATCGGGATCCCGGGATCCCGGGATGTCTCCCTAGTAGTGGGTGAATTCTCGTTTTCCTCACATTCTTGAGTACGATGATCTACTCAAAGCTCTCCCAACCCACAGAGGGCTTCATTTCACTAAGATTGTATTGTTTTTTTTTCAAGTATTATTCGTGTCATCTTATTTTATTTAGTGGGTTATATAAATACCTGTTGATCGATTTTGTCAAACTGCTGCATGAGATTGCGGTACAGTAGGTTGCGTCTAGTAATATCATCATCTGGTGGTAACTGTTTCCTCACTAGCCTCGGATTGACTTTGTAAACTAAGAGAAGGACCCGTTCAGCAACCTTCCGCACAGCTTCGGCCGGGTGATGCAGTCCAGATGCTCCAAATTCTGCCAGGGTTCGGCAAGCCATTCCACTGACAAAATAAATTAATTTTCTCAATAAATTCAATCAATAAAATAACATATATCAGGTAATGAATAAAATTTGAATGAAGAGATAAAATTGAATTATTTTTCTTCTTCATCTTCTTCTACGCATCCAGTCACGGAGTTCTGAATAATCAGTTGTTTCATTTCTCTGTGATTCATGCAAAGTTGATACAGTATCAAGTGGTTATTTGTATCATTTTTACTGCCAGCGCCATTAGGTGACAGTAAAAACTATTTTTCGTCAATCAGCATTTAAAACAAAATGGGTTCGGATTCCACCTGTTGCCATGAATTTTCACAATCCGAGATACCTCATCGTTTAAAAGTTTCGACGAGACAGTTCAGGATTATTGCCTGAAAACTGGAATGGGGATCGTCGGAAAAAAATAATTCACTGATTTTTCTAAACGTTTTAATGACATCTTGTTAATGAAACAATATCTCTTCAGAAGTTCAATCGAACTTCTATTATTCTATTAAAGAGAAGAGAGATTTCTTATTTATACTAATTGAACGAGTGTGGATTTTTTACAAATATTGACCACCGTATCCAACTACCGTTGTAGTTTCAGTAGCCAGTAACTTGATATTCCACAAAAATAATACATTCATTATTCATTTTATAACTTCATCAGAATGGTTCAACCAACAAGTAACCTGTAAGTTGTGGTACGGAGCCCACCCCAGGGATGGCCCAGCCCCCCAAGGACAATGGCGCATGCCCCCCCCCCAATCCAAGTGTAATGCCCCCACCCAAAGTACCCCAATTCCCAACCCTTTAGTTTTTAACATTAGTCAGAGTATGACAATAAAATTCACATCTTACATTCTAATCTTCCAAAGGACATTATTCACCTTTGGTCTTGTGAGGAATTCTTTCTGTTTTCATAATATTGTAAAAATATAAACCATAGATTCTTATCTCTTTTAAAATAGAAATAAAGTATCTTTTTGATATTATTTTTGAGACTAGCAGTGCACCCGTTCTTGTTCGGGAGGACTAAAAAGTACTACATTACATCAGGAAAAACTACATGACAAATATTCTAGTAGGATATTAAAAGATAAGTAAAGGAGGCTTTGCTTTTTAAATGTTAAGGTTACTTATAAAAAGTTGAATAATAATATCATTGATATTCTTTTATTGCAAAAGAATATTGCATAGCAATTTTGGTAAACATTCATACAAATTTGGAACGATTTTATTCATACAATATATAATGTCGGAAAGTTTAGGTATTCTAAATCCTATACTATTAAACGAGCAATTTCTGTTTGGATGTTTTGATGTTTAAATGTTTATAGATGTTTGTATTTCACCGGATCTTGAAAACGGCTCTAACGATTCTCACGAAATTCAGAACATAGTAGGATTATAATATAAAATTCGATTGCACTAGGTCTCATCCCTGGGCAAACTCGCTGAAGGACATTGAAAGAATTTATTCATCCTTGGAAAAACAGCTGATAATTTCGTCGTCTGTTGATGATGGAAGTGAGTGAGCGAGTGCATGTGTGTGGGACTGAGACAAAATTATGACTCAGCTGTTGAACTTTTATACCTAATTCAATCAGGTACTTAGTGGCAGTTGTACAAAAACCGGTTAAATTTTAATCCTGATTAATTCCAGTAGAACCAATCAGATAAGCTATCTTTTTGAGATGGTCTTCTGTGATTTGGTTCACGTGAAATTAATCAGGATTAAAATTTAACATGCTTTTGTGAGAGAAATTTTTGCATTCCTCTGCGAATTAATCTCAATCCACTGTGATTAGATTTAACCTTTCTGTATGAACTATGAATATTTATTATGATTTCTTCTTTCGTAATAATTTTTATATGCTTTTGTAGGTGCTCCAGAGCGGAGCTCGGTGCCCCGATATTTATCATAAATTGGAACAGGTTGTCACTGATGTTGTGTTGTTGGCAGTATTTACTTTTTAACATTACAGGAGTAAATAACACAAGTCGAACAAAATGTATCTTTGAATGTTTTGGTTTTTGGAATAAATATATCATCTGAACAAGTACATTTTTTAAATTCTATCTATTAAAACCAAATATCGGGGCACCGAGCTTTGGTCGTTATTTATTCATTGATAAACAGAACTCAATTCTTTAAATTGATTGGGGAAGGACTAACAGGCACAGCCCAAAACGGTTTCTTCCCCGAATTTAGATTTATACACTATAAAATTTATAGTATATTTAATATTCCAAAAAGTAGTTTAATATGTTTCATACACTTGAATTCAAGTGGAATTTTCAGTCCAAATATTTGAAAACATAAAAGATCTAATTTAGATTGTTTACATACCAACATGAATAACAATATAACACTCACTAATCACTTAAAACTGTAAAATAATAATGAATAACTTTGAATATTATGATATATACCATCTCATGTCAACAAGTCAGATTACTGTATTTTGATCGAGTCAATTAAAATTTCTAGATTTCTCGCGAGATACGATAAGCTAATTGATTACACAGCTGATCTCCCACACAGGCACACGCATCTTCTGTTATCGACAGACGACAAAATCATCATCTGTTTTTCCAAGGATGAATTATCCTTTTCATGTGTTCAGGGAGTTTTCTCAGGGATGAGACCTAGTGCAATCGAATTTTGATATCATAAACCTACTACGAGATTCCGAATTTCGTGAAAATCTTTAGAGCCGTTTCCGAGATCCGTTGAACATAAATAACCAGATAGCCAGATAACCAGATATAAAAATAGAAAAAAAATAAACAGATATACAGAAATTGCTCGCTTGATATAATAGGATAAAACCTTTAAGTCCAGTCAAATGGTCGTTTTTCAGGAAACAGGTTCTATATGTATTTTGGGGCGCTGAATTCAAATCGAAATTTGCTGACACGCCAGAGGGCGACTTCACCCCCAAAATTTTGGACTTTTTTCAAGTTTTCCATCTAATTTCGAGAACCTTGAATTTTTCGAGAAAAGGCATTCTCTATATAATATTAGAGATAATAAAATTTCGAATGAATTGAGTTGTCACGCAGGACTACTTTCTGGATTTTTTATCTGAAGTGTTCCACAACATACACAACTTTGAATGTGCGAGAAATTTGTGATATTTCCCCCATTTTCACAGTCTCGCATATGCAACGTTGCGTATCTTGTGGAAGAATTCAGATAAAAAATCCAAAAAGTAGTCGAGGTTGTGATGAATTTTCTCCTCTTTTCACTCCCATGAATTATACTTCTGTTTTCAATACAGTTCAAAAGTTACAGCCAATTGAATGATGATCTTTATTTTCTCATTTTTCTTGCGATTTTACTGTTATTAAAGAGTCTCTAAATTGAGTACAATACATGATAGAAACTTGCGATTGGTCTTAAATGAGAGAAAATTTCATGCTCTATAAGCTGAGTCTTGAATTGATCTTGCATTACTGTTTATATCGAAAAACTGTCGAGACTGTGAAAATGAAAAAAATATCGCAAATTTCTTGATTTTTTGAAACAAACGTATCTTACTTCACTATTATATTTTTACAAAAATCATTCACCTCACATAAAAGAGGAGATTCTTCTCTTCAAATCAAGACCAAGTATTATTTTGAGTTACCGAGACACACAGTTTTGAATATAGAAATCGGTCATTTTTCTATGCATTGAAATATGGGCTAAAATACACTAAAGGAGGAATTTCCTATTTTTTTAACAAATTTTAGTGAGATGATTCATGATTTTCAACCGCCTTGACGAGCTGATATGAACGAGCTGAAGTACGAGGAGATGTGATCATTCAGTCAAAAGTTATAAGTGATTAAAGTTTTGATCCTGGACGTATCCTTATGTGTGCCCCCCACTAGGAAATACTGAAATCTAATGAGTGATTCTCATAGAACATAACACTCGTAAGGAGATTTCAGCCGAAATATGTTTCTTTTTTGTTAGGAAGGCCATGAAAAGGTAGTATAATGTAAGTTTGAATTTTGGCTGTAGGACATGATTTTCTATTTTTGGTCGTATTCCCCCTCCCACCTCTACTAAATTCAAAAATAGGTACCTAAGGAATTCTGTTCAGAATTAATATTGTTAATTCACGTGATGTATGGCTTTCTATCATTACTGGAAAAAGATCCTAGTTGTATAGGGTAGAAGTGGTAGGTTTGCATAATTTTGAAAACCCCTAAAAAATACCCCTTTTTTGAAAACTCTTAGCTCCAGAATCAAAAATCGTAGAGTACTGCGCGACCACTCAATTTATTGGTAATTTTATTATCTTTAATATTTTAGAGTATGTTTTTTCTCGAAAAGTTAAAGGTTCTCAAGATTAAATGGAAAACTTGAAAAAAGTCCGAAATTTTGGGTTTTTTTGGGAGTTTTGGGGGTGAAGCCGCCCTCTGCCGTGTCAGCAAATTTCAGATTAGAATTCAGCGCCCAAAATACATATAGAACCGTCGCGAAAAATTCTTTCGGCTGTTTCCTGAAAAACGACCATTTGACTGGACTATTATACAAAACAGAAAAAAGTAATGAAGCATAACAATAATTACTTGATTACTGTGTGGTAAATAGGGTGTAAATTTGAAAGATTGAAATTGGCTTAATTTGATATTTTTCACAAATTTTCGACAAGAGAAGTTTTTCTTCTGTCAAATTCACTAGTTTGCGATGTTGTTTATAATTGCATTCCCATTTCAGAGACATTAATATCATCATGAAACGCCTTCGAAATTAAAATGATTATTAGATTAAAATGTGCATTACAATTTAACTTATCATTGTGCTCTTAAGAAAATTAGGTTGCAACAGCAAGGAAACTCAAAAACAGGACCATTAAAAATTGAAATTAAGCAAAGGAAATCAGAATAATAGTGGATGATGAAGTTATAATTTATTTTTGTCAAAGATTTACCTCCAAACTCATAGGCTTAAAATTACTAAAATTCCTGCATACAAAATATTATCAATTGTATTTTATATGCTTTATATTGAGTTACACTTTGCAAAATATAACATTCTAACGGTGGGAAAAAGTATTAAAATTAAATACATTAGGATATCTCTATTTGATAGCTTGATTTTTGAGCCATGATTCTAAATGTTGACATAAAATATAAAAAAAATCATGCCCTCCCCCCAAAAATGTTGATGGCGCAAATTGCGCCATGACCGCCCACCACCCCTTGTGGGCAATCCTGGCCCACCCAAAATTAAAAATTAAATTTGGACTGTGAGTGGCACAGAATCCAGCTTTGAACTTTGGGTGGGCCGAGTCCTGCATTGCATGATATTTTTTTTATGACACTTTCGGAAGAAAGTTGAAATTTTCCTCTCTAGTGAGAGTTGTCAAAATCGCTCAAAAATAAACTCGAATTTCTTTAAAACTAGAATGTTTATAGAAATTTGATTAGTGCCAAACGATTAAACCTCTATTTCATCAACAATTCTATCAACATCAATATCTGAAAATTGTTTGATAGTATTGAAATTAGGTGAAAACTAGTGTTTGCAGATTTGATAAGTTGAAATTGAATCAGGCTGCTGGTAGTTCCACATTTGAATGCTATGCAGCGCTGCCTGCACAATTCTCAACTGAACTGTAATTTTGAATCTTCATCTTCTACTTGAAGCAGATTTTTCCTCTTCTTCTTCTTCTTCTTCATACGAATTTGGAACGATCTCTTTCGTACAATATATAATGTCGGAAAGTTTAGGTATTCTAAATCCTATACTATTAAACGAGCAATTTTCTGTTAAGAAGAAGCATAAATTATTGTGAATTTGAACCATCGCAATAGACCCCTTACCAAAGTCCAAGGATGGTTCTCCAAAAAAGTGTCACATTATCATGACTCAAATATTGAAATTGACGATGTGAGTCGAAGGGCAGGCTATATTACAAATGCTGCACAAAACTCTGGCGGGAAGTAGCATCTTCAAAGTCAGTTATTAGTATCAAATGCAATGCCAATTGCATCTATAACTCATCTAGTGAGTTCTCCAACAGTCAATTAGTGTTTAGAGATAGTAAACATCGATGAATATCTTCACAAATTTTATTATAAGTCACTTAAAAATTGCTATTACGAGATTCTGATCAGAGAAAAGCTTAATGTAGTTGAAAAGGATTCCGCTAGATAGCGCTGGCAGTGAAAATGATACAAACCACTTGATACTGTATCAACTTCGCAAGAATCACAGAGAAATGAAACAAAAGTTTGTCCAGTACTGCGTGACTGAATGCGGAGTAGAAGAAGAAGAAGAAGAAAAGAAGAAAAGAAGAAGAGAAGAGAAGAAGAAGAAGAAAAGAAGAAGAAGAAGAGAAGAAGAAGAAGAAGAAAAGAAGAAGAAGAGAAGAAGAGAAGAATAAGAAGAAGAAGAAGGAAGAAGAAGAAGAAAAGAAGAAGAAAAGAAGAAGAAGAGAAAAGAAGAAGAAAAGAAGAATAAGAAGAAGAAAGAAGACTAAAGAGAGAAGAAGAAGAAGTAATCTTATCTTATCTTATCTTATAATTGTACTTACGGTACGCTTATCCGTTCTCTATAATATGGTATTGAACAACCTTTTGTTTCATTTCTCTGCAATTCTTTGATTCAAGATTGAAGATTGAACTGATTTTTGATAAGACCTCTGGTTTTTTTTATAATTTAAAAAACCTTAAACTAACCTCAATCCAGAAAGGATGTGCTTTGAAGATACAGCAATTCATATTCATACTTTTTCGCATCTATTGTTATGAGCACATGGTGACCAAGTTGGTTAGACCGTGGCTTCCCACACTGTGGGAGGCAGGTTCTCTCAGGCAAATCTCTTTCCTACCAATTTTTTTTGCAGATGATACTAAATTGTTTTATCTTATTCCAATAATATATCATTATAAAATGAATTATTATGATTAGGTAGAATAATTGAATTGAATCATATTATTATAATTATTAAATTGATTTATCAAATTAATTTGATAAATTATTAAAAAAATATCTTATTGTATTGGAATCCAATATAGCAGGTGTAGAAAGAAATTTGTATGTAAAGGTATAAAGGTTATTTGGTTTTTCTTTTTGTGTAGTTGAGAGGTTGATATTGTGGTAATTATTCATTATTGAATGAAAAAGACTAAGAAATTGTCAAAAAACCACATATTTATTGATACTTAGAAAGACCTGTTTCAGTGACTACACCATTGTCAATCTCTGATAGACTCTGATAAAGACCGAAACCGTTAACTCTAAGAATCAATGAATCTATGGTTTCTTGACAATTTCTCAGTATTTTTCATTTAAAAGGTAAAATGTGTATAAAAACTCTGTACAAAACTCTGGCGAGAGGCAGCGCAATAAAAGTCTGTTATAAGTAACAAATGCAACGCCAATTGCATGAAATTGATGTAGTAAGCTCCCACACATCAAAAATGTTTAGTGTAGTAAACATCGATGAACATCTGCAAAAATTGATAAATAATTTTTAAAAGTTCACTTACGGAAATTTGAGTAGGAAAAAGCTTAATGTAGTTGTATAGGGGTCCGCTAGATGGCGCTGGCAGAAAAAATGATACAAACCACTTGATACTGTATCAACTTCAAAGAATCGCAATCCACTTGATACTGTATCAACTTCAAAGAATCGCAGACAATTCATCTACTTCTTTTTCTTTTTTCTTTTTCCTCTTCTTCTTATTCTTCTTCTTCTTCTTCATACGAATTTGGAACGATCTCTTTCGTACAATATATAATGTCGGAAAGTTTAGGTATTCTAAATCCTATACTATTAAACGAGCAATTTTCTGTTAAGAAGAAGCATAAATTATTGTGAATTTGAACCATCGCAATAGACCCCTTA